>NC_000084.6:76705409-76860409 GCF_000001635.26 Mus musculus | reverse complement strand
GCCCTTCCAGGAGGTGCGGGTGATGGGGAGCCGGCACTCGGGTGCCCACAGAGCCTGCTCCGGAGGACGCAGACCCGGTCCCGGACGTCACTCCTTGCTCTGCGGGTGGCGTGGACCCGGCGCTGCAGTCCCCGCCGCTGCCGCCCGGGGGCGACTCGAAGAGCGTGTCGCGTGCTCCAGTGCCCCCAGTAGCTGGAGGACCGGAGCCAGGGCCATTGGCCACCACGGGGGGAGGTTGGCCCGGAGGGGGCGCTGCCTCGGCGCTGCCACCTGCACCGCCCGGCTCGGCCAGGTCCAGGAAGGCCTGACGCAGCAGGGCCGGGCTATCACCCAGCGCGCAGCCGAGCGCAGACGGGGGCTGCGGCGGGGGCTGTAGGTAGGTGGGCACGGGCAGCCCGCCGGGGGTCCGCGGTGGCCAGAACATGCAGAAGGGAGGGTAGAAGGCGTCCTTGCGACCCGCGGGCCAGAAGAGACCCGACAGCCCTGCCTTGGGCGCCGCACCTGCGCTCCCCGCGCCCGCTCCCCCCAGGGCCTCGGCCGCTGTCCCCGCGTCCTCCTTCTTGTGGCACAAGCCGAAGGCTGCGGCCGCTGCCGGGAAGGTGTAAGGATGCGGGAAGAGGCCCCCGCAGCCCGGGAACTTCTGTAGCACGCCCCCGAACGAACCCTTGCTGGGCACTGGGATGACTGGGTAGCTGCGTGGACCTTTGGTGCCAGCTGCTGCACCAGCCCCCGCACTGGCACCCACGCCCACGCCGGCCACGCAGCCACCCCCGGGGCCACCTGCGCCTGGCCCGGCGCCGCCTGTGGCTGCGGCCACCGAGAGGCTGGCTGCGGCTGCCGAGAGGCTGGCTGCAGCCACCACGGCAGCTTCCTGGAGGGAATCGTCATCGTCGTCGAAGCGCGGCCGCTTGTGATGGGCGTGAGGTGCGCCCGCCAGCTCAGCCAAGGGTGGTGGCGGCGGTGGCGGGGGTGGAGCCCCCAGCAGGTGCGGGCCCAGCAGGCCTCCGCCCCCGGCCACTGCGGCTGCGGCCGCCACCGCAGCAGCCTTGACGGAACTGAGTGGGTGACAGGCCGGGTGCGCGCTGGGTTGAGGTAGCGCGCGCTTGCGGCTGCCACCGTTGAACATGGCCTTGACGTCCTCCCAGGCGAAGACTAGCTCGTCCTGAGGGCTCTTGTCTGTGAGCTTGAGATGGCGGCGCCAGGAATTGAAGTTAGCCGCGTCTGGCTGTGTGTACTTGGCGTCTGGGGTGCGGTGGGAGTGGAAAATGAACTTGTTGGGGGAGAAGTACATGTTGCAGTAGCTACACTTGATGCACTTGGCGCGAGAGCTGTTGTAGCGCGCCGGGATGAAGCTGCCGCGGCAGCCCCAGGCACACTCGTGCGACACGTCGAAGGCGAAGTTGTCCGGCAGCTTGGGTGGCCGATTTTCGCCCAGGAATGACTTACAAAGGCGCTCGGCCTCACGCTTGGTGATCATGCCACAACGCCGCGAAGAGATGGGCATGGCCCCGGCCCGCCGCAGGATCTCCAGTTGGACAGGTGTGCACTGCACGCACGTGATGCCCAGAGCCACTCGGCGGTTGTGGATCTCGTTATAGCTGAAGTTCTTGAGAAGAGTGTTGGAGATCTGCGCCAGGCACAGGCGCTCCTGCCCGTCGATCACCAAGGACACGATGGGAATGCCATAGAGGATCACCTGGCCCACCTGGTTGGGTTTAAGGTTGGCGTGACCCGGCCGCGGTTGGCTCAATGCGTCGGGCTGGAAGGCGCTCGATGGCGATGCAAGTAGGATATCATTGGGCCCTGGCAGTGGGCTGGAAGCCATCTCCTCCACGGAAGAACAGCGGGCTTAGAGCTCCGGGTTTGCCTTGGAGACTGGAAAGGAAAGGAGAAAGTTGACTTGAACCTTTCCTGTTTTAAGACAGAGGGGTGGGATGAGAACTAATTGGAAATGACAATAGCTTGCTTGCCTTGCTCGATACCTGATTATTACTGAGCAACTGAGCAAGTTTCAGATGTGCAAAGGTCATCTTTTAAAATTCCCTTCAAGATCGCCCTTGAGAGAAAGTTCAGCGACTTGGAGTTAACAATTTGTCTTGTTGTGTCCTACTCGCCCCAAGCAAATTCTGTCTACTTATCTGCTTGTCTATTTATCTGTTTCAGCAAATTCCTGAGAAGCTCAAGGCATCCCGGATTTATGGAATAAAATGATTGTTAGAACAGGATATGTGCTCAATAGGAAAGCAATGACTGTTGTCATTAATGATTACACAAGTCATGAAGAACTTGAATTTGGCCATTAAAACCTAGAGAGAGAGAGAGAGAGAGAGAGAGAGGAGAATGAATTCAGGTGTGCTTGAAAAAAAATCGATTTTGGTTAAAAAAAATTAACCCAAATATTTTGAAAAGAGAATTTTGTGGTGCCTGTGGTTTCCTTAGTGGAGAAGATTCACTACTGGTCAAAGCATTTCTCGTTAAAGCAAAACGAAATCTCTTCTTTCCTGTCCTTGCTTTTAGGTATTATTTTATTTACTGTAATTAGAAAAATTGAGGGTTAGGGTGAGAAAAATCTATATGCGTGATTACCCCATAAAGTGCGTCATTTTCAAAATTTCAAAGACTCATTTCATGAGCTAAGGACTTCTAGTTCTAGATAAGGGATCAAGAAGAAGTTAGAAAGCATTTGTAAAAAGTACTTTCTTGTTACTTTGATACTAGGTACGTTATGTGTGTCAGTACAGGCGAATATATTAAACCCAAAAGCGCGCAAAGAAACACTTCTTGGGAGTCACACCTGGCAGAAGTTAAATATATCCAGTTTCACACAAGCCAGCTTTCATGACATTTCCACCCTTAACTATGTCGGTATTGTTATATATATTGAGAGTGAGCCCAGCAGTAACCATAATTTCCAGATTAATAGTAGGTGCACCGAAATTGGACGTATGGGTTCCGACTGAAATAAAATTCCCAATTTCACCTGGTGCCAATTGGATACCCCAATGCGGAATAATAAATATTCACTAAGTTGAACATATAGAAAAGGCAGAGGAAAGAAACCTGTGCGACAATAACGCTAAGTCAAACAAGTTAAATGGCCCATTTCCCAGGAAAGCTACTTAGCTACTTCCCTTAGCTACTTGCACCATGCGTAGGCCAAAGCTATCCTTTGCCCTGGAAAGTCACCAGTGGCCATCGCCCGGCCCACAAACTGGATTTTGTTACATTGACCACAGAGACTACATTAACTAATCCCTTGAACTGAATGTTCCTTCTTTGGATCCCCATGACATCTGGATGACCTCTGACCTGCTGCCGTGGGGGATCTTCAGCTTTGCGACCTCCAAGAAGGCCGAACAAACCTGGACTCCATCGAAGGAGCTAGGCGTGCCGTGTCAGTCACACGGATCAGAGGCCATATTTTCGGGGGTTAGGGCATTAAATGGCCCTCAAGACGCGGTGGTACCTGAGCTTTAGACAACCAGCTCTAGCTTCGCTGATGACCCTTCCGGGCTCATTTTTCTCTTAGAGAAGACCGAACTATCTCAGCGAGACCCTGGGAAAATTCGAACTCTCACTTCTTAGAAACATGCGCCGCAGATGCTGAGTTGGTTCCGCGTTAGGAACCGCAGTCTTCACAGCGGAAGACCCGGCAGAAATAACTGCTCTTGAGTGTCCCCGCGTTTACCCCAAACCATTCCAGAAACTCCTTCAGCAAGACAGAAATAAGATTTCGGTTGGGGTGTATTTTGAGGGGTGAAAGAAGAGACAATTAGAAGTTAGTTGAACTGAAAAAGGAACCTGACAAACTTCTCCATCTGCCTCATGAGGCAAATGACCCTCCTTCTCCTGACTCTGAAACCATCATTCCAAGGCCCGCCGCCCCTCCACCTATCCCAGAAATTCCTCGGCTGGGTTTCTCTAACCATCAGCTAAGGTGCGGATTCAGAACCGGCGGGTTTGGGCAGTACCTGGTAAGCCCTTGACGTCTTTAGGCTTGTAGCTGCCGGCCCATCTTCCGAGGGCGCTCGGAGGCGAAGCATCCAAGCGGGTCCTCGAATCCAGCGGGCGGGACTCAGGCGAGCTGAGCGAAGATCCCGGTACTGGCGCGAGCTAATGGCGCTCAAATCCCGGCGGGGGGGTGGTGGGCAGAATGGGGGCCTGGATTGGGGCAGGGTGTCCCCACCACCACAGAAAGTGTGGGTGCGCGGAAACCCGCGGCAAGCGAGCCCCAAGTGGAGCGTAGTCTGACAGCGCCTTTCTCTGTCTCTGAACTCGTGTCCGATGGAGGGGACGCCACCCAGCGGGCAGGGTGACGTCACCGTCTCCCTGACACTCCACATTAAAGGGCTGGCATGTTACAGGGAGGGAGGGGGAGAGCGAAAGCGAGAAGGAGCTACATAGAGATCCTTTTCCAGCAGGCACGAACGAACGAACGCCACCACCTAGCCAACTGCAACTGGGCAGCTCCTCAACCTGGGAACAAAACGCAGCAATAAGGCTGGATCCCCTGATCTCTAGTTTAGGAGTCCAACGCTGAATCATTGGCGAGAATCCTAGGGGGATTCCAGAACACCGGCGAACTAAGTGTCTGCCTGCCTGTATTAGCCCCGTTTTATTTCTCGAAGTCACCCTTCTTCCTGAAAACAGTTCCTCCAGAGCAGAAAGCACACGAGCAGCCTCGGTGTCTCCGAAGATAAGCAGATTAATTTCAGCACTCTTTTGAAACACTGCAGAAGGAGAGAAAGGAGAGAAGTTTCTCCGTTGGGTTCCCAAAGCAGAAGCTGGGAAAGAAGCAGGAAGAGATTACTGACCGCAGATTCATTCGCTCTTACTTTCCAGGGCAAAGTAGCCACTCACTGAACCTTGTCCAGCTGGTCGACAGTGGGGACAAATGGGTGAAGACACCGGTGGGTACCAGTGTGCATTCATCCACAAGTGATGGCTAGGATACCCCTCTAACTCATTTTTAAAAGATCTATGCAGGCCATGTCCGCACAAGGAGGAAGTAGGATGCTCTATTAAGGAGGCCCATGGACAAATTGCCAATTCCCCTGGAGAAATAAATTTCTACAGAATCCTGTAAGAGCATGCAGACCCCCCCCCCCCCCCCGCCAAAGGAGCCAACTAGGATGAGAAAGCTCTTTCTTCATAGTTCCCCAAACTGAGGCACACTTTGGGATATTAATGAAGTATGCAATGTTATCTCCTAATTGGCTGGCTCTTAAGAAACAAAGCAGACACTGGCCAGTTTATCAGAAAGTAAGAAGCCATTTGCGTAGAGGATATTCTAAGGAGTGTACTTGAGAATTATGTTCTTCCAGTACTATTCCAGATGAAGCCCAGTTACTACCAGGTGAGACAGGCTAAGGAATAGGCAGTTATGCTGTGGGAATGATGGAACTGCCTCCATTAAGCCCAAAGCCCAGCCAGATCCCATTACAACAAAGACAAGTATAAAAATGTGAAACCTTAACAGCTCTTCATAGGTTAACAGAGCCAAGGAGAGCCAGGAAAGTCAGGGCCTTTGCTCAGGACTTTGTGGGCTTTAGATAACTAACATCCTGGAAATAGTCTCGGGGTCATGAAAAGGGTGACATTTACTGGAGGCAGAAGTTTCAAGTGACAGTGAAATAATTTTTCACTTATCTGAAAGCAAAGACTAGACCCTGTCTTGAGGGGCTGAAAACAGCTCAGGACTGCCTGTCTGTGCATCTAGACACCCTTTGCAAGGGGGAAAGCTAGGAAGACATGCATGGGTAGTCTTCTTGCCCAACTGTCTGCCCCTAAGCCTGTTTCCAATGTTCCGGGGCCCAGCCGGCATCTTCCTTCTTGCCTGCCTTCTTTTTGGAGTCAAGGGCTCTCACAAAATAGGTTTAGACTTGCTCTGTCTGTCCCCAGAGCCCAGGATGCTGGAAGGAAAGGCCCCAGCCCCACAGAAAGTCATACACTGGGCAGGCGTAGGGTGACAGAAGTTGATTATCTCTCTGTGAGGTACCACAGGAAATCCTGGGGCAGTGCTGCGGGGAGGAAGTGCCCCAGGTTTATACTTTTACCATGCTGCCCACTTATTACGAAAGACACTGAGTCCTACTCTTAAAAAGGTATCTTCAAATATCTTTCTTTGAAAAGAATTCCTCTGACTGGGTCTTTGCTTTCTATCCTTCTGTCCATTCAGCAACTCCACACTCTGGTGGCACCAGCAGCCACTGACTTCTCATCTGTCACAGTGCTTTGGAGCTTGACGGAATTATAAGGCTGACACTATAATTTTTTTTTCAAGTTTCACTGGAAAGAGAAATGTGTAGTGTAAGACTAAATATTGTTATTCAAATGATTATATGAAGAGCCAGTATTTCATTTCCCCAGCGAGTCTGGATGGCCTGCTTGTGGTGGGTGTGGGGTGGGGAGACAGGCCAGTTGTAGATACAAAATAGTTTTGCGCACCCCCCACTCACCCACCCAAGTGGATTCTGTTCTCAGAGAATCTTGTCTGAGCTGCGTGCATGGCAGTCCATTTGTGTTCTGTGAGCAACTGTACTACTCGCTGCTTCAAACCCTTTGTTTGCTTTGAACAAGTTCCATACTGCTGCTCCTTGAGGCTATGCCAGTCCTTGCCCTGGCATCTGTGGCCCTGACAGGCCCTGGGAGGAGTCGGCCCAGGCAGGAGGAGGCTGTTTGGGGCGAGTTAATCAATGCTTTCCTATTCGAGCGGACATGCATTTTACACGTCGGGACTCTCCTCAGCCTGCTAATTGATTCAAATAGTTTTATTGGTTAAACTGGTGTCACCCGTTTGCATGATCTATCACCGCACAAAGGAGAGCATTTCCACTCTCATCTCCATTCCGGGCGGCTGCGGTTCACCCAGGCTAAGGACAGGTAAAGGAGCTCAGACGCCCGGACCCAAAGGAAAACCACAAACCGAGCTAGCCCCCTCGGAGCTGGAGGGGAGAGGCCTCTATGCAAGAGTACGCGGCCAGCACTCTATCGCTGATGGAGTCTTATAGCTAAGAATATTATTAACTGTTTGAAGGGAACCCAAACCAAGCCAGGGCCGAGTCCAGAGTTTTTCACTTTGGAAGGGGGTTTGGCTCGGAGGAGCCCACAGCAACTGAGAAGGACGCCCTGGCAGCAGAGAAGGGAGCTGTCCGCGCGTCCGCGGTGCTGACGCAATGCGATGCTCCGGGGCATAACCGATCCTGGAGGAACGCTCCCAGCCGGTCGCCATGGGAGCGTTAGATTCAGCTTTGGGCAGGGCCCATTATATTTAAGAGGCAGGCAAGAGGTGCTGCAGAAATCACAGCTCTAACTTGTCATAACTGCCCGTTTAGGAGATAAAAACCTTAATATAATAATTCGATTACAACCAGAGACACCACTTATCTGTCCTAACCTCCCTTTCTCTCATTTGGTGCTGAAGAACCCATGGTACTTGCATGGTACCCCACTATCCCTCCTTCTAATTCCTGTTCCCCTTTTGTTTCTATGCAGGAATATCTCTGCTCCTGCCCTTGACTTAGATGCCCCTGGCATGGTATTTCTGTATCAGACAAGAGAAAGGCATGATTTTCTGGTCACTCCCAGAAGTGCAAAAGGAGATTCATAAGGAAACTTGAAGCCTGGTGGACAGGTGAGATCACCAAATAAAGTGGACTCACATGAAGCTGGTACAAATTTCTCTGTGACCACTTCCCAGCGATAGGAACCTGCTCAGACACCTACATTTCACAAGCCTCACTTGCAAAATGGGGAGGTTGCTAGGTAGTGCACTGGATGGAAGTGAGAATTAAATTATATGTATATACATGCTATATATGTATATATGTGTATACACATATGGTGTGCTTTACACATTTAATCCATGGTACTCTGAACTGGCCTCCCTTGGAGAATGAGAACCAGGATTCAGTCTGTTAGAATGTGTTCTAGATAGCACAAATGGCTCATAATAAATGGCATCGATTATGCTTTAACTTAGTGGGCAGAGGTGAAACCAACTCACTCATAGGAATATCAGATTTTCTCTCTAAAATTATATTTTGCCCTTAACTGATAAAGTATTTTAAAAAAAGATTTATTTTATTTTTTAACTGTGTATATGTGTGTGCCCTCCCCACATGTGCCCATGAGCATAGATGGCTGAAGAGAACACAGTGGGAGTGTTAACAGGCTTGGTGAACTGACCCATGTGGGTACTGGGAGTTGAACTCCAGTCATCTACAAGCAGATGTGTTCTCTGAGTATTATCAAGCTATCTTTCCAGCCCCAGTATACACACACACACACACACACACACACACACACACACACACACATATATATATTTATAGATGGGGTCTTGAACTTTCAATTCTCATGTGACATCATGCCACATTTTAGTGTCTGTTTTATATACACAGGTAGCCAAAATCCCAGCAAGTGTTTGTTCATCCCACTTTAAAGAAATTAATAATAAAAATTTCCAAGGATGATGGCCATAATGATACAAATTGCTGACTACTCTCAATTCTCAATGGCTGTCTTTTCCACAGCTTGGCCAACAAGCCCAGCTCAAACTCCTGGATTCCACTGACTCATTCAGAGTCATGTAAGGCAAAGCCAGGAAGGACCAGAAGGCAACCGATTTCATGACGGAAATCACAACCTTTTGGAGGCAGAGACAATCTTCAAACCTTCCCTAAACATTGTCCATTAAAAAGGACTGCAAATGACAAGCAGTGAGAACACAAACTTTCTTGGGGAAAGGAAGAGAAAATGAACCTCCAAACTACGTACCCTTAAATTCCTCATGTGAATTAATGATTCACTCTTAAGTTTCACGTACATACCTATATAAGAAATAAAAACTCTGGGGGAGGGTTCAAGTCTTAATTTTTCTTTATCAAAAGGAGCCATTATTGCAAGGAAACTTGAACTTGTGTAAATGGCAGAGGAAGCTCTTTATCAGTTTGCAGGAACCAGGAACCATTAAGACACGTACTGCTGCCATTTCTTTCTTCTTCTTTTTTTTTTTTTTTTCGGGTTTAAACAGAGAATGAACATTTATTTTCTCACAGTTCCCACATGCCTATGAATACAGCCAGACATCATTTATAGGAGCTAATACACCCAGGTTGGAGCATGAAGTTAGTGTATGCGATGTCCACTTAACAAATATTAGTTGATCAGGGTGAGATTCAAAGGCAACGAAAACACTGAGGATTTGTAGATGTATGCTCTCCCTAAATACACCTGCAAACATGCATCAGAGATGAAGAGTGACACAGGGAATACGCCTGTGCACTAGGCTCTCCTCCCTTCCCTCTCCCCTTTCTCCCTCTCTGGGAGCATGCAGACACATATGACCCACCCCCTCCACTCCCCTTCTTTGCACACTGAGAAGGAGGGAGGGGGGTTCTTTGAAATGGAGGTGGTCCCAGCTGGAAAACCCCGGAGCTCATTTAGATCACATCACTTCAGGCTTTTGTCTCTGCTCCTGAATAACCTAGGCTGCTGCAACAAAAGGATAAGCATCTACATAGAGCTTGCATTGGCAAAGATGTATCTCAAAGATGCTGCTGCAATAATGGATAACAAGGCAAGATGCCTGCCTTTTTTTCTTTTCTCTTTTTTGATTGCCATTCCTAAAGAAGGGAAAAGGAGAAAAGGGGAGAGATGGAGAGAGAGAGAGATGGAGAGAGAGAGAGAGAGAGAGAGAGAGGAAAGAGAGGAAAGAGGAGAGGAGAGGCAAAAGCAGAGAAGCAGAGATTGTGAAAGAGAAAACCAAGGCAAGTATTTGGGTGGATTCCCACGAGAGTCTTTAATTGTATGAAGATTTCAACTACTACAACTTATATGAAATGAGGTTCCAGCTTACTTTATTTTATAAGTGGCTCTTTTATTTCACGGAACTAGTTTAAGAAGTGGCTGACACAGAGGATGTAGAACAGGACCTTTTAAAGCTTGGAAAAGGGAGCGGAGGGTGGGGGGAGGGGTATAGGTTGTCTGTTGGTGTGTCACTAGAGAAAGGAAAATAATATAGATACACATTTAACATCTCCCTAGCTGACACTGCTAGATAGAACATTAGATTTTATTTTCTGGGAGAAATGAAGGAATTTCTTGTTTTTCTTTTCCTGTTCTTTCCCCCAATACCGCCCACATGAAAATTCTGCTTTGCCCCTAAGCTTGATCCTATTAGCTACTACACTAATAAACTACCATGTGCTCCCTGGGGGGAACAGGGGTCCAGTAAGCAGCACACATTTCTTCTGCTCGCAAACTTTAACTTTGTGTTAGCAAAAGGTGACATGACACATTAAGTCAGCTAAAGCTCACGATAAGCTACCCCAACTTTGAAGCCTTTAAGCACTAAAGGCTGAAAGAGGTTTTGTTGTTGTTGTTGTTTAAGAGAAATACCTTGAAATGCACAAAAATGAAAAGTCCTTTCAACAACTCTATCTGAATATTTGCTAGATGTCATATCTTCAGGAATATCCCCAGACCAAAGGCAATAGCATCTCAACTTTTTTTCCAAAACATATTATGGTATCACTGACAAACTCTTAATGTAGGCAAATAATTAAATTTTCCATCTTTTAGAACTGTGTAACCTTGGGTGTCTTAGAAACAAATTGCACAAACAAACCATGGAGATGAGCACTGGGGGTTTCAGAGGAGATATAATGAACCAACTTTAATTACTAACTTGAAATTAAAAATGTAATATACAGATTTAAATTTATTTTCACCTAAATTGTGTATAAAATTATATGGCTTTTGCAGGCTAAGAAATGCTTTGTAACCAGCCATGCTGCTAAAAAGTCTGAAGTAGTTTCCAAAAGCGAGTTCCCAGATTCACACAGTAATAATGACACATTTATCATTACTGATGACCACCTACTGGGTAATTATTGCTTTGTTACTACTATTACAATCAAGAGATTTCTTTATTTACTGTTAACATTCACTTAAAACTGAATGTTAATGACTGTTCTGAATTCACCAAAGAGAGTTTTCTGTTATATTTCAGAAGTACTTATGTTCTGGTTCAGAAATGGAAAACCATATCATAACAGAATAGAAGGAGAATACTTCATTCTCACCTTCTCTGGAGAACATAAGTGGCATTCTGAGGATTTCTGGAGCAAAATTCTTCAGCTCAGAATTCCCAAAAGGTCAACATAATGCAACCACTTGACTTGTGCTAATTATCTAAGTATTTTATTACAGGAGATCCATTCATTATTGATACTTGTTTACAGTAACTTCCTATTTGGGAGAGTTGTATTTTATATGAGAAGTAAACCAGCCATTGCTCCAGGGCTAACCTCTCCCATCTCATCTCTTCTTTCCCCTCTGTTTAGTTTCACATTCCTCCTAGGTTTTGTCCCTCCTGGTGCACATACAACCCCAGAAGGCTCCCAACTCCATCTCCCTTACCCCTTCAGAACTCCCCTTCTTCTGTGTTTGCAGAGTTGGCCAGAGTTGGTATGGATGGGAAAATATAACTGACTGTAGGTTTTCATATACAGTCTAAACTCCTTGAGGCTCAGGCATCTTCACTCAGAGATCAGGAGATAAGCATTACAGAAAAGGGCATGGCGGAAACTCTTAATCAGTGATGGGACGGATGAACTCTGAGGGAGGCTTCTGGAGTCCCTGGAAGGTCTGAGTCTCACAGCCAGTGATGGTAGTGCAGTCTACAACAACTTATTCCAAACACTTGTTCCACTAGTAAGACACATACTTTTGCTGGTGGGGTGACCTCAGAGAATCCCAGGGAAATACTACATAGGCTGCATAGTCCAGAGACCCTGGAGAGTTTAGCTCTAGAAACTTGTGAGGCTAGCTGTCCAAAGTCCCTCAGCCTAAATACAGGAGATTCTTCTTGGGGTTTCCTCCAGGATTGAGAGCCCCTGCCAGTTTGGATGTAAGATTTCAAAAGTCAGTAAGCTGGACCTGGAGGGAGTCTTGCAGTGGAGACGCTCATGAGGTAGAGTACGAAACATGGGGGTAGCTGGAAATGGCCTGCTCCTCCAAGCTGTGGTGAATGCAGATGCTGTAGGGGTTTGGATCACTTGAGAAGGATGAAAAGGGGAAGTCTGGAATGAGGTAGAAGGAACTTTGGGGAAGCACCTACAAGTTACCTGAGATTGATCTATTCTGCCCAAAGCTCAGAGCAGAACTGACAGAGCTCAAATCTCAGGTTTACCCCTGAGTCTTTACTCTGTAGCTTAGAACTTCCACACTTTTGAGTTTTTAGCACAGAGAAGAGGGGGGACTCAGGTCCCCAGGGCTCCGTGATGAGTCCTGGTGAGGGAAAGGAAGTGACTGGGAGAGTACTATTAGGTCTATAGTGAGTGTTTCAGGTTTGGTCAGCTCATCCTCCCCCGCCCCCACTCAGCTAGGCTTCTTGCCTCGGACTTTTACCCCGTGCCAGGGTGAAACAGCACCCTGTGATCTACGGAGGAATGCCGTTCCCAGCAAGGCTCCTTTAATGGTCCTTTAACAAACTCTTCGATCTCTCTTTAGCTGCTCTGGCTCTCACTCACCGCTTCCCTCTTCCCTTCTCTACTGTCTCCATCAATTATTTATGACAAGCATTAATTATTCAGGAAGAGAGAAAACTCCAGCTTTGGGAAGTTTATGAAGGGGAGCTGGGGTTCCTTTCCTGTACCCACGGTAGTTTTGAAGGTTGGGACTGCACAGGAGAACGGGAACTCAGTAGTTGGAAAGGAGATGAGGTGTGTGTGTGTGTGTGTGTGTGTGTGTTAGACTCTTCATCTTGGTCCACTCTGGCCACTGACTGCTTTGCGAAACCTCCAGGGACCAGAAGTTATGAAGCTCATCCGCAGGAGTCGCTGTCCGAACTTGATGGTGCTGAAACCGCCAGCTTGAGTCCCGAGGCTGCGGGTTGCCGGGTGGATGGGTGTACCAGAGGGTGGGTGTTGTTGTTGTTGTGTGATCTGGATTCGACCCCTGGCAGGGGGCTTCTTTCTAAAAAGTCTTGTTTGGCTTCTCTCCCTTCAACCCCCCCCCCCCCGTGACACCAGGAACGCTGTAACCAAAGATTAATTGCCTTAATCAAATCGACCCACCCTCTGCAATTAATCTTTTACCAACAAATTAGAAACAATTTACCTCAACCTCCTGGGTCAGAAGGAGAGAAGAGGTAGGGTGGTGCAGGGAATGGACAGGATGGGAGACTTTGACAAAACCTGCCAAGGTGTGAGGCAGGCACTTGGGAACCGGTGTGCATTTAAAGCAAGAGGGGAGGGAGGAGGTCGGGGTCAGCGGTGGGATTCCTGGAGTGTCATTCAGCTCTGGGTTCTCAAAAGGAGTGGAGGCCGGGGGCAGAGGATGAGGCCACTTACCTGTCCGCACCGCCCGCGCGGTCTTCGGCCCTCAGCGCTCGGTCCTCCCGCCTGCCTGGCGCTCCGCCGTTCCTCCGGCTCTGTCTCCAGCGGCGCCCGCCGCCTCCCTCGCGCGGGATCCGCCGCCGCCCGCAGTCCGCGCTCCTCTGCGTGCCTGCTTGCAGGCTGGTACTCCTCCGGGTCCCCGTCCGGTCCCGCCCCTCCCCTGCTCTCTGCTCCTCGTAATCCCTTAGCGCTTCCTACTCCCCTTCTCCGCAAGTTTGTAAGTTTGGGGTGAGGGTCGATCTTCTTGCACCCAGCTTCTCAGTTTAGCTTGCTCAGATCCGCACCCCCACTTCCCAGTTAAGACCTGGGTCTCTGACGCCGCCTGTTGGTCAGGCAGAGCAGGACCGAGCCACGGCGCAGAGACAGTCCTTCACCCCTCACCCTCTCAGTGCCCAGCAGTTCAAACAGCACCCAAAGAAGGCGAAGTTGAGGGCCGGGTAACTGCAGTGAGGCCTAGGGCAAAAGGTTAGCCGTGCACACCGGGTGTACATAGCCTGGGCTGAACTTGTGATTCTTAGGGGAAAGGTTGTCTCAAGGCTTGCAGGTCGCCTGTACCACCCACAGACAGGCAGTTCATTAATGGCTTTTTCCTTCTCCAGTTCTTGAGAACAAACACCCGAGGGGAGGCTGGACCTAGAGGCTGGTGTCTTTTGGGAGTGTTGATCGTGAACATCAATTGAGTATCTATGGAACCGAGGAAAGGAAGCTGGGAAGGTTAAAGTCCTGCGAGTGAGTCCTTCCCATGAAGGGGGATGGGGAGCTTTGGGGACTGGGATGACAATCATCTCACTAGGGAGTTTCAAACCTGGGGAGGGGTTTGGCAAATATGGGCCAGGGGTCCCAGGTAGAGATCAGGACTCCGGGGAAGGGATTCTAGCAAGGTGGACAAAACCCAGGAGGTCTAGGTGGCCTTACGTAGGGAGGTTTTCTGCACTGGCCTGGTCCCTAAGTGACTACCCTGGTGCTGGTCTCACCCACGGATTAACCTTCCCTTTGAAATTCTTGGGAAGTCTTGGCCTGGACCTGGACCTTCCAAGGACTCACAGAGTAGAGGTGTGATAGTCTCCCCATCCTCACCCTGTCTTTTCCATTCAAAGAATTGATGTAATGTTTCTCCCTACCCCTTCTTTCTCTAATAAACGATTCCCATAGATTATTCGACGCAGAGAAGGAAGGCGGCTGCTTAAAAAACAAAAAGCCATAGCCCTAATGAGTTCAATTACAATGTGGTAAACACATTGCCTCTACGCTTTAATTAAGCCTGCTGCCCAATTTTAACTCATTAGTAATTCATTAAGAGAACAGCCCCGTGCTGGCGGGTGGAAGGCACCGTATCCAGAATGTTCTGGGCGGAGTCCACACAAGGCTGGCCGACAGCAGGGGGTGGGGGGGGGCAGCCTGCGTTGGGCCTCAAGTGAACCAGGTATGTGATCCACTGGCTTCAGTATCCATTAAGATCAGGATCCCCTCCCCAGACGCAGCAGACTTAGCAACTCTGAGCGCCCAAGATGACCTGTCCTATGCTTAGCCCCTTGGGTTTATAACAGTTTGCAAACCTGTTGGGTAGGTAAAGGTGATGTGGGGCGGAGCCTCGGAAGGGGGGGAATTAAACCGGGTGGCCTAATTGGGTGAGAGAGGGGGGAGGGAGGGAGGGAGGGAGGGAGGGAGGGAGGGAGAGAGAGAGAGAGAGAGAGAGAGAGAGAGAGAGAGAGAGAGCTAGGTTTGGTGTTAGCTCTCAGTGCCACTACAGCCTGCACTCTTGCAGAGAAATCAGACCATGTTTTTTTCTTTTTTCTTTTCTTTTCTTTTCTTTTCTTTTCTTTTCTTTTCTTTTCTTCTCTTTTCTTTCTTTCTTTCTTTCTTTCTTTCTTTCTTTCTTTCTTTCTTTCTTTCTTTCTTTCTTTCTTTTTTTTTTTTGAGCCTGGGATGAAGATGGTGGCAGGAGAAGACTGTTGGCTGTGGAGGGAGATCTGGAGGTAGGAGCCACGCATCTCCTTTATCCCTTTCTCTCTCTTCTGAGTGGTTAAGACTGGGATTCTGTAACTGTTACTATGCCAGTTGAAAACAGCACTTGAGACCATCCCATTGTGGACAGGAAGGGTAAGAGCGTGGCAGAGGTAATCATAACCTGACAATGTGTCAGCAAACTGTTAAGATAGGGCCTCTTCCTAATGGCGAGAGCTTAAGACAGCCCCTTTCCCTCCCCTGGCCTTGGCAGGTTCTAGAAAGGAAGTGTCAGCAAAGGTGCTTCACAGTTTGGATAGGATTGAACTCATGGCTCTCATGGGTTCCAGCGTGGAGTTTCCAAAGCAAAGGGCATTCAGGGAAAGGGTTATAGAGGGGAGTTTTGGTTAAGAAAAAGGTCTTGGAGCGGCTTCTTGTCCCAATTCTGGGGCTTTCTTTGGTTCGAAGAATTCCTGGGCGCCCTGGCTGCTCACCGCGCCCCCTAGGTGCGGCGAGAACTTGTCCAGTCGGAGAGGGTCGGCTCCGCCTTCCGAGGGCGGGTGGGGACTCCCAGCGGTCAGTGCGGAGTCCCGGGCCCCTGCAGTTTGCGCTCCTGCCATCCCCGAGCTCTTGTCAGTCGCCAATCGCCAGCTCAAGCCCGGACGTTCCCTTCCCTGGTCGGAGCTACAGCCGCTTCTGAAAGAAAGTGCAGAGACGGGATTTCCTCTCCGCCAAGGGTAAAGGTCCCGCAGTCAGGTGGCCCAGGAGGAGGGATGGGCGACCGGAGGACACTTCGGTGCTTGGCTGGGATGCGCCAGAGGGGTTTCTTGAATTTTGGCCTACCTGCTTACCCTGAGGCAGGAAATGCTGCGGGTTCATTCTGGGTACCCCGAGGACGGAGGTTCAGCCTGTTTTTGCACTTTTTGGATTCTCTGGAGAGGGTTTAGGGGGAATCTGCCACCCGCCACCCGCCACCCCCTCCCGCCACCGGATCTGAGTTTCAGCCCTGCCCTGGGTAGATTCCTCCCCAGACGGTGGGTGGCGGGAGGGATCTCCTGTCAGGTGAAGCACAGAGTGCACAGACCCTGGTCCCTGGTGAGAGGCAACCCTGGGTCTGGTGAGTGTTGCTTCTGGTTGCTTTTCCAGAGCTCTGCGCTGGGCTGATCAGTCTTCCTCCCAAGGTTTTGGCCTGGTCGCACAGCACCTTCCCGCGCGGAGGATTGGCCTCCCGGAACTAGCTAGGGGGAAAAGGCCCCTCTCCAGCTCCGCGAAGTGCAATCAAAGGAGAGAAAGGTGACCTGCTTCGCAGGCAATCTGGTCGCCTAAATTGCGGAGGGGCAGCTATGGGATCAGCAAGGAGAACAAGTGGGCAGCCTTGCAGGAAACCCGCCTCTTTCTAAGAGTTTCCGGGTTTGGAATCCAGTTAGATGTCTTGGGAGAAATCAGAGGCAAGAGGACATTAATCTACTCTAGGAAAAAAGTTAACATTAGGGAAAAAGTTAACATTTCAGAGAAGTCCCTCGGGCCTGGTGTTAACTAGATAGTCTTCCTTACTTTTTTTCCTTCTTTAATTCAGGGACTGGGGTGGTAGGATGTATTCTGTTCCTGTTGACAGTAGAATAATTAAGGACTTTGTGTGTATATGTAAGTTTTTTGGGGGGAGAATCACTTCTCAACTCTGTCAGGTGAAACCTTTAGAGCTGCCTCTTCCCCCTATGCAGAAGGAGATACTCTCACTTGCCAAGTACTTCTGTCCAATCCCCACTCCAATCCCAACTTGGTTTTTCTTCCTTCCTTCCTTCCTTCCTTCCTTCCTTCCTTCCTTGCTTCCTTCCTTCCTTCCTTCCTTCCTTCCTTCCTTCCTTCCTTCCTTCCTTCCTCCCTCCCTCCCTCCTCCCCTCCCTCCCCCCTCTTTCTTTCTTTCTTTCTTTCTTTCTTTCTTTCTTTCTTTCTTTCTTTCTTTCTTTCTTTCTTTCTTTCTTTCTTTCTGGCCAGGGATGCTGAGAACAGGACCGGAAGTCAGTGTACAGCTTAGAGATGCCATGGTTTTCCTAAGGTGGGCCTAAGCCAAAAATCAATCTGTGGGTTTCATAAAACTTGCTTTCCTTTTCTTTCTTTTGTGACGCCCCCCAAACCCCACAGGACCGGCAGCTGCGGGGTGACAGACTCTTAGAAACCAGCCTTAAAATACTAAACATGTTGTTTGCTGTTTTGAAGGATGTCTCTGGGGACAAGGATGTCATTCCATAGTTTAGTATTGTAAAAGATGTGGAGTGGGAGGAAGCAGAAGAGAATCACATCTTTGGTAAGGCACAGAAAGTAAAGATCCCAAATAAGCAGGCTAGTAACCATTTACAAGCCTGTCTTAACAGGGCTGACAAAGCATGGACAATGGCTTATGATGGGCAAGCAGGGGACAAATGGAAGATTCTGGAAATGGTGCCTTGAGACTCACCATAGAAGAAAGGAAGAGCCTGTTGACTCATTCTTGAGGCTTTTTTTTTTTTTTGAAAGAAAAACATGTTCACAATTAAAACACTTATATGTTAGCTATAAGTAGGACCTTGCATTTAATTATCACTTGGCTCCATTGAATTAGGTGCCATTGTCTACATTTCACAGAGAAAACT
The DNA here is from genome assembly GCF_000001635.26 of Mus musculus. Taxonomy (NCBI): domain Eukaryota; kingdom Metazoa; phylum Chordata; class Mammalia; order Rodentia; family Muridae; genus Mus; species Mus musculus. The sequence continues at coordinate 76,842,432 of NC_000084.6, read as the reverse complement.
GAAGCTCAGAGTGGGTTCCTTTTTCTCAAGACCACACAGCTTGGTAAGTAGCAAAACCTGGTTTCAAGTTGATATCTGTTTAGAGTTTGAAACATACTCTGAACCAGTAAGCCATACTGTGGACCACTTTAAATTCGTCATGCCATTTTATTCTGAAGTAGATTTGGCCCACACTAGCTGTAGTTTGAACTATGATTCTCAGTTCATCAGGCGGATCCATGACAGTTCTTTTGGAAACTGATATTTGGGGGAGTGTATTTGGAGAGATATTACCGCTCTGGTTTGGTTGTGGGATGTCACCCAAAGGTGCTTGTGTTGCATGCTTGGTCCCTAATGTAATAGTATTAAGGAAGGGGTAGTGGAGTTTTAAAGGGAGATAGTTAGGTCACATGACCTCAGAAATGATTAATGTGAATTTTCTGGGGACTCCAATTAGTTTTCTATGAACAAGTTGCTACCAATGAGTAGACCTCAAGCCTGGAGTTGTATTTCAGTGGTAAGGCCCTGGCTTTGATTCCTGGCAACACACACACACACACACACACACACACACACACACACACACGAACGAAAGGAAGAAAGAAGAGCAAGCCAAGATACTTGGCTTACTCCTCAGTCTTTCCCTTGCTTCCCCTCTTGCTGTGATATGCTCTAGTAATAGGCTCTAACATTAGATGGAGTTGCTGAGTCTGGAACACTCTGCCTAAAGAAACCATTATTCCTTTTTAAATGTTTTTATGTCTGTCTGTCTGTCTGTCTGTCTGTCTGTCTGTCTGTCTATGCATTTGTTTGAGGCACGGTCTCCCTAGGAGTTCTTAGCTGATCTCAAAGCCAGAGATCCACCTGCCTCTGCCTCCTAAGTGTTGGGATTTTTAAAAGCACACATCACTGCGTCCAGTTACTCTTTGTTTTTTTCAACAGGATCTCCTGTAGCCCAGGCTGGCCTCAAAGCCACTATGATGGTGAGATTGAGCTTAAAATCTTGATCTTATTTTTTAAGTACTGGGTTACAGGGGCACACCACTGCATCTGGTGAAGAAACTTCCTCCTTCCTTCCTCCTTCCTTCCTTCCTTCCTCCTTCCTCCTTCCTTCTTCCTTCCTTCCTTCCTCCTTCCTTCCTTCCTTCCTTCCTCCTTCCTCCTTCCTTCTTCCTCCCTCCCTCCTCCCTTCCTTCCTCCCTCCCTTCCCTCCCTCCCTCCCTCCCTCCCTCTCTCCCTCCTTCCCCCTTCCTTCCTTCCTTCCTTCCTTCCTTCCTTCCTTCCTTCCTCCCTCCCTCCCTCCCTCCCTCCCTCCCTCCCTCCCTCCCTCCCTCCTTCCTTCCTTCCTTCCTTCCTTCCTTCCCTCCCTCTCCGTTCTTTCTTTTCATGTATTGCCTAATTTCAGGGAATTTTATTATGTCAACAGAAATAGACTAATACACTCCAACAGAAGATGATAATGCGCTCAAGGCCTTTGGATTAGGCACAGATGCCTGCCCTTTCCCAATGCTCAGGTCTTGATAGAAGTCGATGATGTCTTTATTTCAATTCATGTAGTTGGAATCCAGAAATTTGGAATGGGGTGGAGTACTTTGACTTCTATAGGTGGTTGTAACTCTCTTCCAGCTCTCAGAAGCCATTAACTTGGTGGCAGTCAGGGTCCTGAAGTTCCTTAAAGTCACAGGTTATCTGGCTGTCCTACATAGCAAACTCAGGCACTCCAAAGACCAAAGGCCAGCCAGTTTCTGGGATTCAGCCACAAGCTCTAAAGGAAATACTGAACAGATAGCAATGGCCACAGGCATGGATTTGAAGTCTGTAAAGGGCATGGTTTGAAAAGAATGAGATCTGCATTCAAAGTACACAAACATCTATAGCCAATCTTAGCACATGCAAGCTAAGGGAAGCTCTCAGCGTGGGGCTGACCCTGCTCATTCTAATAGATATCTAATAGACATTGGCTTCTCTTTGGGATGCACATGGAGCCTGACCTGCACCCAGAGCTGTGTGCTGGTAAACAGACAAACAGTGGCCCCAGTTGGATGACACTAAATCTAATGCTTGATGGCTTTCTTTCTGTTTGCTTCAATCACATTAAACTCCGAATATTTTAACAAAAGTGTTTCCCAAGAGCAATTCATCTATTTTTTAAATATATTTGTAGGCCAATGCACATGCTCCAGTCAACTCATTCTCCTGACCCTGAAACACAGGCTTGTGAAAGCAGAGAGAGTCATCGGGGAAGCAATGGCAGAAGCAGGACCACTTTAGACCCATCTCTGGCTTGGCCCTTTGGCGTTTTAAGCCATCTTCACTGTAAAAGATCACAGTATAAGTAGCTTTAATAGCAATTCTGAACTAAATGTTATACATTTCTGCTCTGCTTTTTGGGTGGCATATATTCTGTATTTCTCTGGCTGGTCAGCAGCAGAAATGTATTTAATAGCCAGAGAAGGCCAGGTTTGCCAATACCCTATCACTATGATACTATGGAATAAGCTTATTTCAAAGTTCAGCTTTCATGGAGTGGAGTAGGAAAAGCTGTCTTGTCTCTTTCTCTTTTTGGTTATCTAGGAGAAAAAAAACCCAATCATTTCACGTAATTTTTTTCTTTTAAATCTTGTTACAAGTAGGGAGCAAGAAGTAGGAAACAAGAATCAGTGGATAAGGGCGGAAGAGATGGCTGTGCAGCTAAAAGCACACCCCAGGATCGAATCCTGGTACCCAGGTTAGGTGGACACAACCATGTGTAACTCCAGCTCAAAGGGACCCAACACCATCTTATGGCTTCTGAGGTAATGGCGTCCATGTAAACCCACTCACAGATAGACAGACAGACAGACACACACTTAAAAATAGTAAAATAAAAAATTTGAAAAAGAAAAAAAAAAGAAACTTCTTAAGAAATCCGATGGGATTTTGTACAAGCCAGCTTCCAGTAGACGATCTAGAGCCCCAGAAACTTTGGTATGGCCTTTGGATATCTCTTTAAGCTCCACTTACAATACTGTGAATTAGTTCGGCAAACTTCCCCCTGAGATTGTATTTTATCTGGCTTGAAAATATAAAAAGTGTGAAAATGTCAGTCACCTTGGCTAGGAGGGGAACGGGGTGATCTAGCAGGGGAGGCAGTGAAAGGGAGGGGTCTGGAGGAGAAACTGCACACTTTACAAGTGTGCCAAGGGTTTGTCCTGGCTGGCGAGGTGCTAGGTGACGGGCAAAGCTGAGGCAGGCTGGAGGCCAGAGGAGTAGGGCCTCTACCCCTTAATACAAAGATTAATATCAGCACAAAAACAAAACCAGACCTCACACAGTCATGACTGACTTGAGGAACCCATCACCAAGCAGGGCCACTGAGAGCCCAAACCTTTTCATCCCATGGCGTTTTCCTTTTTGTATTTTTCTTTTCAGCTAACGAAAAACAACCTATCATGGAAACAGTGGGGCAACAGACAGGAGGATTTGGAGAGGCAAGTGTGGGCTTTATAGTGAGACCCTGTGAAATATGAACACTTTTATTAATATAATCAGAAGGAGAAGGAGAAGGAGGGGTAGCAGAAGGAGATGAAGAGACAAAATAAAAAAAGAATTAAAAAGAGCAGCATGTAAGCAAAGTGAGAGACTCTCAATCATTGCACCTATTAGCAGGAACTGGTGACCTCATAGCTCTGCTGACCTCATAGCTCTGCTGACCTCATAGCTCTGCTGACCTCATAGCTCTGCTGACCTCATATAGCTCTGCTGACCTCATATAGCTCTGCTGACCTCATAGCTCTGCTGATCTCATACCTCTGCTGACCTCATTCTTCTGCTGACCTCATACCTCTGCTGACATCATAATTCAGCAGCCCCTTTCCACTGCTAACCCCACCCTGTCCCTCTGTAGAGACTTTCTGTGAGTCTGAGTGCACTCAGAGATGTAATCCAGTTGATACTTAGCCTGCTGGAGTTTTAGCCTTTTGCTCCTCTCCCGGTGGGTGTGAAGGAGCAGGAATTGCCTCTGGTTTAGAAAATGGATTGGAGTGTGCTGGAGGAAGCTGCATCTGTCAGCAGGGGCTTAGGGTGGGGCGGGGATTGCATATTTCCTGTCCTTGGGAGGATAGTTAGCTTTGATGTTTCTGTGCAGGGGTAGGACTGAGTGTTGTTTCCACTCTGGTCGGGATGCCTGATCTTAGTGCTTGGGTGACAAGAACCTGAGGTCTCTGAGAGAGCCCAGAGACCCAGGGTGAAACCAAATAGCACTGGTCTTAAGTAAAAAAGTTGATATCTCATACTTTAAAAAATTTATTATCTGAACACCTATATTTAATTTGTGGGTGTTCTGGTCCTTTAAAATTGCCCAAGTTAACAAATCCTAAATATGCTATCATTCTCCCGAGCACACAACAGATTATAATGCTTTAACACCGATCACCGACTGCCCAACTTGTTGGCTATGTTTATTTGTGTTTTGGCCTTTGTCTTAGTCATACAAGGTCGATACTATTATCTGGTTAATTAAAAAAAATTAATACAGGGCCTCAATACATCACTGAGGCTGGCCTTGGTCTCATGATCTCTTGTTAAGCTTCCTGAGTACTGGAATTACAGATGTGTCCATGTGTGTTTTACACGGCGGGTGCTTATTTATATCGGCCCATACATTTACCCCTGTGTTTATAGTCATAAGCATCTGTTCTTTCCCCCTGTTACTTTGTTATTCATTTTTCGGTGCTTTAGTTATTTCTGGTTGTTTTTAGGAATTGATTTTGTCTGTTTCAGAAACTTTCTTCGGGTTTCCCTTAGTGAGGATCTGACGATGGTGTCGTCTCCTTTTTCCGTTTTCTCTTTTAATGTGCTCAGAATTGTTTTATTCCCACTTAGCTTTTGGCGGGTAGATTTCCTGGTTCTGGGGTTCTAAGCTGGATATTGTTTCAGTGTAGCTTCTTGTTCTGTCCTCATTCTTGCTCTCAGTCGTTAGCCATCATTTGGTCATTCCTTCAGGTGAATGCTCTTTTCTTACTGCCTATCATATATATTTTTCCTTTGGACTTTTCCCTTTATACCACAATGATGTGTTTATTATAGACATTCTGATTTTGAGGATTGATACTTTTCAACAGTTCTAGGAAACCTCCAGCAAAGATCCCTTCTTCCATATTCTCTATGTCTCTGGAGCTCTAGTAGAACTCTACCTCATGCCTTGAAAACTCTTTTCCTGTTATGACTTCTGGCTAGCTTTTTAAGATTTGTTTTCTAATCTAATAAATCTTTCTTTAACTGCATTTAAACTTCTACTTTAGCAATTCATTAAACTTTCATTATATATATATATACATATACATATGTATACACACACACACATACACACATATATGAAATCTGGGATATCTCTTGTATTCTTCTAAATATATGCAGTTGCATTTAGTGCCTTATGTTGTTTGCAGAAATTTCTAAGCATCTCTGTTGAGTTATACTTATGATGGACATAGTTAGGATACAGTTACTGATCAATGAATGTCAACTGACGACATTATCTGACATCTTTCCTGGATGGTGATTTGTTGTCAGTCTGACAGTTCTTTTCTGGAGTATTTTGTGATCTTTGACTGAAAGTTGGACATTTTATTTGAAATTTGAAGTTTTATCTGTTGGGAATTCTTAGCAAAGTCATAATCCTCTAAGAGGGACTTGCATTACTCCATTTTAAAAAAATTAGCATCTATTAACTGTATAAAGTAATAGGGTTTGTTTTGATGCTTTCATCCACATCTAATGTACTTGCTATTTGTCCCAGTTTGATCGTATTTACCTCAACTATGACTGTTTTCCTCTTCTCCCTTTTAGGACTTGCATTTTTGTTGCTAGTCACCTGACCATGCTCTTAATCAAAATCATTTTGAAAACAGCGCTACAGAAGTACCATGCATATGCCATAAATCCAACCCATTCAAAGTGTATATATAATTCAATCCTCAGTGTTGACCTACTGCCATCATGGTCTGTCTTCAAGTTTTTCTGTAACTTCTGTAGGTCCCCTTGTCTAGTTGTGGTCATTAAGTGTTTTCACCCCTTGGCTCCAAGAATTCACGAGTCTGCTCACTTCTTACATAGATTTATTTTTTGGATATCTCATACAAATAAAATCATATAATATGTAGTTTAAGATTTTAATTTTTCTTATTTTTGCATTTGGCCTTTTAAAAATATTTTAATGAGTTTAAGATTTATCTGTGTTCTCAGGATCATTCTATGTTCAAATCTGAAATTTATTGGGCTGTATAAGTAGCACAAATTAGGACCCAAATCTTGTGTAAGGCCTAGATTTTATATACATCCCCCTATCTAATCATAAGTATAAATAGATAAACAAATAATCACATTTTGCAATAAAGTAGTAGATAATGGGGGACTATTATCAGTCCACATTTTATTACTGAACATCAAAAGTTTTAGATTTATGTTCATTGGAAAAATAGCAACATGACCCAAAGCATGGAAAAGGAAGCCCTGGTGTGTTGGCATCAGCTTTAATCTGTGGAGGCAGAGGCAGGGGCATTACAGGTATCCTCACTTAAAAGTGAGCTCAAGGCCAGTCTGACAATGAAAATAGCACTGAGATGGAGACATCAGGAAACAGAAAGACAACGCCATAGAGGAAGGTAAGAAGTTATACACAGACCTTGCATCTCTCTCTCTCTCTCTCTCTCCATCTATGTATGTATGTATGTATGTGTGTGTGTATCTATCTATCTATCTATCTATCTATCTATCTATCTATCTATCTATCTATCTATCATCTACCTATCATCTATGTATGTATGTATCTATCTATCATCTACCTATCATCTATCTATCTATCTATCTATCTATCTATCTATCCATTTATCTATCTCTATCTATCATCTATCTACCTTTCTATCATCTATCTATCACTATCTACCTTCCTATTGTCTGTCTGCCTATCTATCTATCTATCTATCTATCTATCTATCTATCTATCTATCATCTATTTTTTCTTTTATGAGGACTTACATCCAAATACAGAAGAAATATTTTTTTGAATTTACCCTTGCAAAGCATTTGAAAGTTCCCCATTGATAAACAGCATGGCCCGTGCATGAGCTGTGCACACTTGCCGGGGCTTGAGTCAGTGTGTATGTGTTGATGGATGTTGACTGACCTTCTTTTTGTCTTCCTATTTGCCTGGCTTCCCCTTTGTGTGGTTCCGCCTGTGACTGAGGATGGGTTTAGGGGTAAGTGCCCTGTGGCAGACTCTGTACTTGCATGGTTTCTCACCGTGATGCACTGGTTACCCTGGAGGTATGAGGACTGCATGGACTCCTTGCAGGCACAGCACTAAAGGGATCCTGCTGTCGTGTGTGTCCTCTGGTAAATGATAAACTCAAATGTATGAAGAAAGCACCCTTTACACCTAGTACCTCCACATAGTGCCTGTCTTCCCGCTTCTTGGGTCTTAATGGTCCAGCTGACTCCAGCCCATCTTGTTCTGGGGATTTCTAGCTGTCCAAATGCATGGTTTCTCCTTAGAAACTTTAGCTACTTTTCACCTCTTTCTCTGGTGGCCTGAGAGGGAGAAGGAGGAGGGCACAACTGGGGGGTGATGCGACCTCAGACAGGTGAGTGCTTCAAGAACAAACTCAAGAAACAGGTGTCAGTGAGACAGCTCATTTAATTGGTGGTGGTGGTGGGGACGCAAAGGCCTTTTACACGTTTGGGTGTGAGTAAGGGCTTTTAGTTGGGGCCAGGGTACTAAGAATGCCTCATTTGCATAAGGAGGAATCCCAGGTGCATACTGAACATGACTGTATATGGAGAGGGGAGTTTAACCTGACGGTGTGGGCAAAGGTGGGGGTGGGGTGGTGGTTCAGGATTATATGCACCGGGATGTGCAGGCCCCGGGATAGGGGAGGGAGTGGTCCTCCTCTAACCATTCTTGAGATGAGATTTCTGGGGTTGGACACAAATTGATTCCACTCCTACTCTCCATGAGTTCCTCCCAGCTCCATGGTTCCCTGGCCCCATAGCCCCAGGCTATGATGAACTCTATGGTTCTCTGCCAGCAGCTGTTGGCAACAGGTTCTCTTTCCTAGAGTGCAGGTCAGACACCAGCCACTAGGCACTGAAGGTGCAGCCGAGTCTCCTCAGATCCTGAATGGACTCTGAGCTCTCTGAGGAAGTGCATGATCTCGCTGTCTTGGGTGCTAGGATATTACAGATGGCGACTGCTTTGACCTCAGGCTGTGATCCTTAATCAAGTGTGAATGTCTTGCTTATAACCGTATACAGGGATAAGTTTCCCCACAGTCTCTGACAAGTCCTAGAATGTGATGCTTAATCGATGCCTGGCTGGACAGGTGTGCCCCACTTCCTCACAAGGTTCTCTCCAGTCTTCTTGTCTGAGGGTGTGGGACCCTCTCTTAAAGGCAAAAAAAAAAAAACCCACTAAGATTCTTGGTTTTGTCATATCTTATTATCTTTTCATGTTCATTGGTATTCTGCATGCATGTCTGCGTGAGAGTGCCAGATCCTCTGGAATTGAAGTTACAGACAGTTGTGAGTTCCCATGTGGGTGCTGGGAATTGAACTTGGGGCCTCTGGAAAAGCAGCCGGTACTCTTTTTTTTTTTTTTTTTTTTTAAAGATTTATTTATTATTATATGTAAGTACACTGTAGCTGTCTTCAGACACACCAGAAGAGGGAGTCAGATCTTGTTACGGATGGTTGTGAGCCACCATGTGGTTGCTGGGATTTGAACTCTGGACCTTCGGAAGAGCAGTCGGGTGCTCTTACCCACTGAGCCATCTCACCAGCCCGCAGCCGGTACTCTTAACCACTGAACCGTCTCTCCAGCCCTCACCATATCTTTTGCCTTTGCTTATTTTTTATGATTATGCCAGCTCAGCGATGCAATATATGTATACTGGGCATGCCCTGTAATCCAGCCAGTATTCTGGAGGTTAACGCAGGAGGATTGCTAGTTCAAGGGCAGCCTTGGCTGTACAGCAAGACTCTGTCTGCTATTTCAAAAAGAGGCTACGTCCCCAATGTTTTATAGGAAGAGGTTCTTTGGGGTGTTGTACACATCACATACTGCCAGAAAGAGAAGGGTGAGTGAGACACACCTCTTACAAGGGCCACTCCATCACTTGTTTAGATCTTAGGCAGGTATCGCTTCTCGGCCTTTTGGCTAAGATCAAGTGAAGATCTTAGGCAGGTGGAAGATGAGGGGACTCTTTCTGTTGTGTACAGGAGGTTATTCCAGTCTCGGCTGCTACATCTTCCCCAACGGCACGTTCTGAGCTGGGTGCTGCTTGTGAACCACCTCATTCAGTGGCAGCTTGCAGGTATGCCTGCCCTCACTCTTTCATACAATTTTACCAACCCCTTTTCATACCTGGTGGGTCAGTGAAGCCAGCCACGCGGAATCGCCAAGGTTCAACATCAGTCCTGTCAGTGTTTATATGTGGAGTGGAAAGGGATCAAACACAGTAAGTAGAAAACTGAAGTCCAGAGAGACCGAGTGACTGCTGGCTGTCTCTGAGAGCAAGAACTTGAACTCAGGTCCTAGCCTCTCTGGTATGCTGTGCTCCCTCAAGCCGTTCCGCACCCTGTTGGTGACTAGGAACCTGGAGTGGGGAGAGGGTGGCTTTGGCGTCTCCTTGACATAGGAAGAAAGTTCTGGAGAGTCTGTGGATTTCCTCATCTTTGGTTTGACTGTCTGTCCCTCCCACCTGTTGTTCTGTAAGAGTCCCAGCTGACGGAAAACAAGCAAACCAAACCAACCAAACCTCAAGTCACCGCTCAATGTTTCTGCTTTTAACCGACACAAATCACCGCGCAGGAAATGCCCCTCCTCAGCTTGATGGGAATGGCCCGCTGGTGGATTGCTTAGCTGGCAGAGAGGGAGTGGGGGAGCCCATTCTCAATCCTCCTGCCTCAGCTTCTTGTCAATGGGCTTCTTATCTCCTTTTGGGGGACAGATAACATCACTAATGTACAGTCTATCAGTTTGAAAAGAAAATCACACAAGCACTGTTTAGTGTGAAACTCTTGGTGACCCAAAATACTGTTAGATGCATGTTCTGGTGTTTGCACTGACAGGTTCCAAATCCCGAGAAGTTATATCTGAGCCCTACATCGTACGGAGTTGGCAGGGTCCTCAACAGTGCCTGCAGAAGCTTGTAGAGAGAGGACAGTGGGACAGAGAGGCATGACTTAGTCACTTGCATTTGAAATTGAGGCCATCACAGACAGTACCTGTACACTCCCCCCCGCCCCCCCGTCCCCTTTCTGGTGCCATTATCCGGCAGTGTTTGGGAACTGGCTGGAGCTGCATCTGTGTTGGTGCACATATGGTCTCTTGCTGAGGACAAAAAGACAGTCTTATGAACCCCAGAGAGAACGGGGTCACAACTGCAGGAAAAGTCACAACCAGAGAGCAGCCGTTGGACTGAATACAAGAGTTAAAAAGTTTATGAGAAATGCAGTGACGTTGGTCGTGGTGGCACGCACCTTTAGTCGCAGCACTCGGGAGACGGAGACAGGCTGAAGAGATCAAGGGCAGCCTGGTTTGGATAGCAAACTCCAGGGTTTATTGACCTTGTCTTCAGAGAAAAGGAGTGGAAGTTCTGTGCCTGTTTCTGATTTTGTTTTCTAGAAATACCTTCAGGGGAAAAAATCATATTTTTGTTCTTGTTGACATATATGCATATATGTGCATAGATATGCATATGTGTATATCATGCACGTATATGAACACACACCACACACACACACACACACACACACACACACACACACACACACACACATGTCATCATGGATTAAAAAATATCCAGTGCAATACCCACACCCTTCCTTTATCCTAAGGAATGAGCCCCCAGGGGATGGTTTGCATTCAGCTGGGACCCTAACTAAGAAGCTGTGCATAGATAATTGGATGAAGCTTGACTCTTTTCCTGAAGCTTTGGGGGAAGAGCAGGGCCCAGAATCATGACAGAGTGTTCTTTAGGCTGCAGATGTTTGAAGCTGCAGCTCGGGGCATCCACAGGAGTTTTCTGCAGCAGCCTTCAAAGCCACCCTATCCAGGAGGTGCTGAGTTGGCACTTTTTTCTGTCGTACATAACTAAGAAATGTACAGTTGCCCATGGGTGTAGCAGTGAAGATCACAGTCAATGATGGGAGCCATTTTCAAGGCTCAGGGCCTGACTTGGCTTGTGCTTGCTCCCCTCCATTTCAGACTTTAAAGCAAGTGAAAGGAAAGCCCCCTTGAAGGCCTCAGATTGTCAGCAGTGGTGTGGCCATCTTACTCAAACTGCACCCACACTAACTGCTCAGGACACACACACACACACACACACACACACACACACACACACACACACACCCACACACCCCTGCTTGCTTATCCATTCCAGGTACCTAAGCAGCTCCTTGCAGCTGGGAGGGAGGTGCTGAGGGCTTCAGGCCCCGGGGAGTAGGTCTGACTAATAGAAGTAGGTGTAAAGAGTTCTGGCTCCGGTTCCTTGCACAGCTGGCTCTGGTGTTCTGCCTCTCTGCCTGCATGCTAGAGTTCAACTTTCCATAGCACATACAGGTCCAGCGTTTGCTATCTCGGCTTTCCATCCTTCCCTCCTTGCCTGATTCCGTGTCTCTTCCCATCTTCCTGGGAAACTATCTGCTCTTAAGCTCTGTTTCAGGGAGAATCCAAACAAAGCACACAGGGCTGCATTCTCCTAATTGAGCATTCTTTAAAGCAACAACAACAATAACATTTATTTTTAATTTTATGTGTATGAGTATTTTGCTTGCATATATGTCTCTGCCTTTGGAAGCCAGAAGAGGGCAATGGATCCCTGAGGCTGGTGTTACAGGCAGTTGTGGGCTGCTATGTGAATCCTGGGACTTGAACCTGGGTCCTCAGGAAGAGCAGCCAGTGCTCTTAACCAGTGAGCCATCTCTCTGGACCATTAATTGGACATTCTTTGTGACATCTGATTCCTATTGATTTGACCAAGATTTAAAGTGTACTGAAGCTGAGAGTACAGAAGCCACCACCCAGTGGTACATTTCCCAGAAGGCAATGGGGTGGTGGTGATGGTGGTTGGGCTGCACAACCAAGTGGTTAGAAATAGGCATTTGGTCAAGCTGGCGTTCCTCAGCTCCCGTGACTCACTCTCTTGGGCACCCATCAACTTCTATTTGAGCAAAGCGTCCTGCTTTCAGGGTCATAGCCTGAAAAAAAACCTCTCTGATTTCATTTTTCCTCTGCTAAACAAGGCTTCAGTTAAATCAACACCCCATTTGTTGCATTTTTAGTGTGGGCAATCAAACCGAGGAGCTCACACAGGCAAAGCCAGCTCTCTTCCATTGGACTATACATTCCTGGCTCCTTCTTCCCAAAATTTTTAGTGATAGTGCCTTGGTCTGAAATATCATGGTGTGTATATATATATATATATATATATATATATATATATATATATATATTTACCTGATATATATATTTACCTGATATATATTTACATATATTTACCTGATATATATATATATATTTACCTGATATATATATTTACCTGACTAGATAGTCAGTACTACTGAGTAGCCAGCTGGACTCCAGATGTACTGGCTAGTTTTGTGTCAACTTGACACAGACTGGAGTTATCACAGAGAAAGGAGCTTCAGTTGAGGAAATGCCTCCACGAGATCCAGCTGCAAGGCATTTTCTCAATTAGTGTTCATGGCGGGAGGTCCCTTTGTGGGTGGTGCCATCTCTGGGCTGGTAGTCTTGGTTCTATAAGAGAGCAGGCTGAACAAACCAGTGGCTGCAAGTCAGTAAAGAACATCCCTCCATGGCCTCTCCATCAGCTCCTGCTTTCTGACCTGCTTGAGTTCCAGTACTGACTTCCCATGGTGATGAACAGCAGTATGGAAGTGTAAGCTGAAAAAAACCCTTTTCTCCCCAACTGCTTCTTGGTCATGATGTTTGTGCAGCAATAGAAGCCCCTATTAAGACACCAGATAATGTGGTCGAGAAGCCATCCCGTGTTATCATATCCCTATCCTAAAAGGACAGGGTGTGGTTCCTCTGGGAGAAGCTGAAAAAATGTACACCACATCGGAATACAGCTTAGAGTCAGGGTGATCAAATAGGGCCCCAGGGGAAGGCATAGCCCATAGATCAGGGACTTGGAAAACATATAAAGAGACCAGACACCATTTGGAGAGTGTGATAGTTTGTATATCCTTGGACCAGGGAATGGCACCATCTGAAGGGGTGGCCTTGTTGGAATAGGTGTGACCTGGTTGGAATGGGTGTGTCACTGTGGGTGTGAGCATAAGATCCTTACCCTAGTTACCTGGAAGTCAGTCTTCCACTAGCAGCCTTTGGATGAAGACATAGAACTCTCAGCTCCCCCTGTGCCATGCCTGCCTGGATACTGCCATGCTCTCTCCTTGATGATAATGGACTGAACCTCTGAACCTGTAAGCCAGCCGCAAGTAAATGTTGTTTTTTATAAGACTTGCCTTGGTCATGGTGTCTGTTCACAGCAGTAAAACCCTAACTAAGACAGAGAGCAATAAAAAGCTGGTTGATACTTCAAGCAGGGAGTGGCACAGTACCTCTTTGTGTCGGTTTCTTTCCTTCGCTGGTGCGCTGGAGTGAGGATGCATCTCCTTCCTGCCTTGCCTCAGGTCTGAGAACAATGGAGCCCACTGATCACAAACTGAGATCTCTGAGCCTGTGAGCCAAAACAGACCTTTCCTCCTTTAAGGTGATCAGTATTTTGTCATAAAGACAAAAAGCGTAGAATGTACTACCCCACCCAGGTTAGCTCTTCCACGAAGGTCCTCTTATTGGTCTCCAGAAGCATGCCTGGGCATTCTCCTGTCTCCAGGGTGGCCTCCTGCACCATCTTACATATGTTTAGTGACATTTATTCAAAGTCAGTAGTTAACAAATAAACCACGCCCCCATGGAGCCTACTCATTGGCTGGGGGCAGAAGGCATGTACACACCTAGTCAGTGAGCCCTGTACATGGTTGTATCCGTGGTGACACATGCCACGAATACGAAGGAGGTGAGGGATAATGAGAGGGCAGCTGAGGATGGGAAGGCTTTGTTCTTTGAATAGGATTGACCAGGAGGCAAATGGACTTGGAAGCCCGAGGAGACTTGTGCTAAGACATTTAAGGCCAAGGACAGCCCAGCGCTAGAGGTTTCTTGGCATCTTCAGGAAAATATTACTGCTAAGACCCTGGCTTATTTTTTTAATTAGATATTTTCTTTGTTTACATTTCAAATGTTATCCCCTTTCCTAGTTTCCCCTCCAAAACTCCCCTATCCTCTCTCTCCTCCCTCTGCTCCCCAACCCACCCACTCCTGCTTCCTGGGCCTGGCAGTCCCCTATACTGGGGCATATAATCTTCGCAAGACAAGGGCCTCTCCTCCCATTGATGACTGACTAGACCATCCTCTGCTACATATATAGCTGGAGCCACGAGTCCCACTATGTGTTTTCTTTGGTTGGTGGTTTAGTCCCAGGAGCTCTGGGGGTACTGGTTAATTCATATTGTTGTTCCTCCTATGGGGCTGCAAACCCCTTCAGCTCTTTGGGACCCTGGCTTTTATACTGGGTGAAAAGGGAGTCCCCCAGGGTGTGAGTCAGGGAGCACGTCATCTTCCATCCAAAGAATGACAGATACTATGACAAAATCCCCATGGCAAAGTGAAACACCAAGAAGTTCAGCACACACCCATTTTTAGGCTTAAAAACTACTTCCTTTATGTTTAATTTCAAATATGCACAACAGTGATGATGCCACATAATGGCTCCCTTGGTGCTCATTCAGCCCAGGTCTTGATAACTTGAGGGGATTTCACTCTATCCACACCAGTCACCTACTTTAGAACCGCACTTATAGCTGTTTCAGGAAGGGTCTTAAAAATGTATGGAAAGTAAACCTACCCCAGAATTTCTTGTGCTCCAAATTATGAATAATTGTATTAATAAGACAGAACACCCAGCTTATTAGTGTTAGAATTTTCCATATATGAGAATTAACGTTAAAAACAAAAGTCTGTATACTGAATTTGTCTCTAAAATCTTAAATAAAACTAATTCCTTTTTTGGATGGACATGATGACACACATTTTTAATCCCAGCACTTGGGTCGGGGGGTTGGCAAAGGCAGGTGGATTCCTGTGAGTTTGAGGCCTGTCTGGTTTACATAGGAGTTCCAGGACATCTAGAATTACATGGTGAGACCTTGTCTCAAAAGAAAAAAACAAAAATTGTTGTTTTAAAGAACTATTCTTAATTCATAGTGACATTCATAGGAAATCACAGAGATCTCCCCTGTACCTCTGCTGGCCACATCTCCTTGCAAATGTTCATTCCTCGCATCCAGTAAACGTCACTATCACCTAAGGGTTCAAGTCCACACTAAGATTCTGTCTTAGTATTGAACATACTGAGGACATAGACAAAGGTATATCTCTGTTACAGTATCATATGGAATCATTTTGCTGCCCCCAAAGTCCCCTCTTCCACACACCCCTCTCTAAAGACTGAAAGTGACTGCTATTTTTACTTTTTCCACGGTTTTGATCTTTGTAGAACACTGTAAGGTTGGAATCACATAATATGTGCCTATTCATAACTTTTTTCATTTTGAAATATGCACTTGTTTCCTCTTTTCAACGTCCTTGGTCGTTCATTTTTCTTGCTGAGTAATATTCCATTGTTTGCACATTCCAGTTTATTCTTTCATCTACTGAAGGATACTTCCAAGTTTTTCCAGTTGTAAATAGAGCTACTATAATGTGCATATGGTTTTCAGTACATTTGGGGAATGCCAGAGAACATGGTTAAATGTCCTTCCACTCACACACACACACACACACACACACACACACACACACACACGAAGGATCTAACCCATAGCCTCAAGCATGCTAGGCACACATCCTAATACTAAGATACATTCCCAGTTCTTTTTTTATCTTTATTGTGTTTGCTGAAAAAACTGGATTGTTTTCTCTGAAACAATCTGCTAGCCTAGGTTTTTCTATCTGAATTCATGTGATGCTAGTTTCTTCTTTCCTCTTCATTTTCCAGAAGCTTGCCATTAAAGCTGTCCAGAAGTGAGTCCAAATTTAAGTTTGTCTATCTATCTATCTATCTATCTATCTATCTATCTATCTATCTATCTATCTATCTATCTATCTATCTATCTTTACTATGTAGCACTGTTTTATGAGGCTGTTGTTCTTCTGTGGACCTTTGCACCAAGGACGCCTGGAGATCTATTTAAGACTTGTTCAGTGGTAGATCTCTGTGGATTTGAGACCAGCTACGTAGCAGGTTTCAGGCCAGCTTGATCTTACTTATGTATAAAGCCAGTTAGAGACTGGTGATTTGAATGAAAATGGTTCCCTTCCCATAGTCTTACAGATTTGAATCCTTGGTCTCCAGGGAGTGGCACTATTAGAAAGGATGAGGAGGGGGAGCTTGATAGAGAAAGTGTGTCACTGGAGCTGGGCTTTGAGGTTTCAAAAAGTTCTTTCCAAGCCCAGAGTCTCTCTCTTCCTGCTGCATTTGGATCCAGACGTAGAGCTCTTGGCTCCTTCTCCAGCACCAAGTCTGCCTACGTGCCACTACGCTCCCTTGCCATGATCAGTATGAATGGACAAAACCTCCAAAACTGTAAGCAAGCCGCAATTCAACACTTCCCTTCGTAAGAGTTTCAGTGGTTATGATAGTTCTTCACAGCAATAGAACACTCTGTGAGCGAGGGGACTTCCCACCAAGCCGGAGGATCCCAGCTCAGTCTCTAAAGCCCCATTGTGCAAGAAGAAAAGGAGCTCTCGCACGTTATTCTTTGATCTCCAGATGTGAGCCAAAGTATGTGAGTCCCCACCACATAAATAATTAAGCGTAGAAAAAATAGTTAAGACCAGCTAGAAACATGTGTGTGCATGCATGTGTATATGTGTGTCTGTGTGTCTCCAGGCTGAGAAAACAATACATGGTCCAGATATGCCAGATTTTTTTTTCTGGCTCTTCAAGGAATTGGAGCCCGTTAATGAGGAATTAAACATTCTGATACTGGCAGGAAAGGCTGTGTGATAATGCTATCGTTCACAGGAGGAGCTGTGGTTGTGTAGACGGAGAGGATCTGCTTCCGCTTCTGGCGAGCGCTCTCTCTTCCCAGCCCGTCCCTCTTTAATTTTTCAGTCTGTGTGTAGCAATCCCCATTAGTTGTATTTAATACATGGTATATTTGTTCTTCGACTTTTATGACTCCTGCTAATTAACTGTACAGTCTTTTATTAGTGTTCGGAATTCTAATTACTGCATTCCCAGGAAGTTTAATATTGTTTAGACTGCGCTGCCTCTTTATTGACTCTCAGGTTTGCCTCCAGAAATTGAAGTTATGAGTGAGTCTCAGCGAGTCTGTGTTCATTAAGGAAGAACACACTGGTTTAGCCAATCCTCCTTCTTTGTGAGGGGCCAACACAGGCTCTCAGAACCGGGTTTCATGTCGAGTAGGTGCTGCCCATCCCCTGCCAATGGCTGGCATTGAAGCAGTTGGTGGCACTTCCCTGACTGGCTAGAAAGTGCTCCGTGACTTTGTGCCCTTGAGCCTCTGCAGTGTGTCCTGGAGCCTGTCCCGGAAGGCTTGGTTCTTCTCTTATTCTGCCCTTAGAGCATTGCCCATTGCCCTGTCTTGAGCATCTTCTTCTCTGCCTAGCTGTGCTTGCTTATCCCTTTAGGTCTTATTCAGATACCAATTCCTCTACAAAGCCTTCCCAGCTCCTCTCTCCCCATTGCACTGTAGTTTATCTTGTCTTGTGTGTCTTGGGTCCTCACTTGTTACCTCTGGTGTGTCTCTGTCATGCGTGTCACCTCAAGTGTAAACCCTGGCAGCATAAAGATTACCTCATGGGTGTCTTTAGACCCCCCCCCCCCCGTTATCCTTGCCCTAGTGGGGACATTCGATTAGCACTTGCAGATCGTTGATCTCTTATTGTGGGAGATGAGGGGTGCTGTATAAATTTTCTGAATGGGTCTTATGATTTGCATTGATAGCTTTAAAAGTAGAATAACCAAAACCATTGACAATCAGAGTATTTGATGTGCATTAAGGTTTCTCTTGAAGCTGTGTTCTCTCTTTTATCCCACCAATGACCTGGCACTTTTTATGTTGGACATCACATCAGTATGGGGCTGAACTACTGATGGGGATGCAGGGCTACGGTTGAAAGAATGGACACTCTTGAAAAGGGCGGCTATATTATGCCATTGGCAGTACTGTTCTAGAGCAAGCCACAGCTGGGACGCCAGAAGACGCGTGGGGTGGAAATGTACCCCATTCAGCGTCCTCAGCCCCTGTCCTACTATTTATTGACTTTGGTGAGTAGCTTTTTCCCAAGAATGAGATTTCGCAACATTACTAGACAATAACTTCTGCCATGTTTGCCCCTTACCGCTGAGAAGAGACCATGCTTCAGGTACTGCTCAAGCCTTGGTGCTAGAATTGAGTTCTGGTCACAATCCTGCCATGACTAAGGGGTAGCCTCTGGTCAGCTGCCTAACTTGCTATCCTGATAAGGTTTCATAATTCAGTGTGACACAATCTAGAGGGAATAGAAAACCGTGATCGAAGAGTTTGCTCAGTCAGATTGGCCCGTGAGCTTGTCTGTGTGGCATTGACTTGGTTATTAATGACTAGCCCACTGTGAGCGAAGCGACACCATCTCTAGGCAGGCGATCTTGGGCCATTTAAGGAAGCTAGCTGAGCATATGCCAGTGATGGAGCCAGTAAACAATATTTCTCCATGGTTTCTGCTTCAGGTTCCTGCCTTGACTTCCTCTCCATTGGATTATGGCCTGGACGTGTAACCTGAAATAAGCACAGGTGCTTTCGGTCAGAATGGTTTAATCACAGCAACAGAATGAAACTGGAATTCTTGCCCATACTTAGAGAAAATGACAACAATCCCCGTGAAGTCATAAACAAAGGTCGAGGATTCATTAAGACAATTGCGGACTTAGGGATCTGCTGTATGGTGAATGTTCAGTTGTTGATGGCTGTTATCCCCAGAAAACATTCACTCTTTGTCCCCTTTACTCTCCTCCCTCCAGAACTAAAGTCCTTCTGCTGTGGCACCAGGCATGCTGTACAGGCTCAGAGAAACAGCTCATTAGATTCTGGTCTTTTGGCACCAGGAACCCTGTCAGGTGGGCAGAGGACAGAGAGAGGAGCAGCAGCCTCACCCTGCCTCCAGATCTGCTTCCCAGCATGCTTGCTGTCTTTGCTGGGCTTCGCCTTTACCAAGTGCAGAGCCAAGGGGTGAGGATTTCTGTTGGTCCCACTGGGACTCAGCGGGTGAATGAGTTAACATTTACAAAGTGCTTTGAGCTCCTTGGAGAAAAGGCCCAATCTAAGTATTCTCATTAGTGCGTGAATAATAGATGAGCCCAAAGCACTTTGTGAATAGGAAGTTCTTTAGCAACGCTAAATAATACTCCCACGGACCTACCTGCCAGTGAGCGAGTGAGGGGAAGGGGCCAGTTCTTGAAGCTCTGATGGTTCTAGTCTTTACTGTCACTAAGACTGAGTGAGATCTTGGAATAAACACTTCCCCTCTTTTGCTTCTGAGAACGGAGAGCACGGAATGGGTGATGACAAAGGTGACTCAATCAGGTCTCTTCCCAGTTCTTTCTGTTTAGAGTGATGCGGACAGCAGGCATCAGTGCAGTCATCCATGGGAGGGTGGGCTGATCTCCAAAACAGGACTCCACTCAGGGCAGTGGTTGCGCATGCTGCGCCTCCTCTTTGGTACTGTGAGAATGAGCTTGCCCTTTTAAGGAGGATAGACTGTGGAAGGGAGTGGTCCTTGAACCTCGGGCTGTGGAGAAAAGACCTCTTGAATCTGCATCCTAGAGAACACTTAATGGCTGTATATCTATTTACAAGGACTATGGGAAATACATCTTATCTAGGGTCTATCTCAAAGTTTGGAAGTACAGTTTTGTAGTGGTAAGTGCGTGTGTATTGTGCAACCGATCCCTAGACCTCTTCATGTTGCAGCTAAAACTGCGTCCTCATTAAGTCACACTCCCCACCTCTGCTTTTCCCAGCTCCCACAGCCACCCTTCTGCTTCCTGGCTCTCTGAGTTTGGCTCCTTCAGGTCCCTCTTTGCAACTGGAACCACGCACTGTTTGTCCTTTTGGTGATAGGTTTACTTCATTCAGTGTAATGTCTTTGAGGCATAATCATCCTGTATAAGAACTTTCCCTGTGTGTGTGTGTGTGTGTGTGTGTGTGTGTGTGTGTGTGTGTGTACATGTGAGCACAGGCGCCCTCAGAATTCAAAGGGGGTGTCTGATCACCTGGATCTGGAGGTACAGGTGGCTGTGAGCCACCCAACATGGGTGCCACATCTTGACCTTGGATCCTCTCGGTAAGAGCAGCATGTGATCCTAACTTCTGAGCCCTTTCTACAGCCCTTCCACCTTGTTGCTTTGAGACAGGTTCTCTAGAAGAACTTGGAGCTCATTGATTCAGCTGGGCTGGGTGGTCACCAAACTCCAGGAATCCTCCTGTCTCAGCCTCCCAAGTAGGATGACATGAACTGATAGTGGCTGTCGAAAATTGAACTCAGGTCCTCCTACTTGTGTGTGGCAAACACTTGACCAACAAGCCATAGCTCCAGTTTTCTCCCTCCCTCCCTCCTTCCCTCCCTCCTTCCCTCCTTCCCTCCCTCCTTCCTTCCCTCCCTCCCTCCCTCCCTCCCTCCCTCCCTCCCTCCCTCCCTCCCTCCCTTTTGTTTTACAGGGCCTTACTACAGAGTCTTGGCTGATCTAGAACTTGATTTGTGAACCAAACTGACTTCAGAATCACAGAGATCTGTCTGACTCAGCCTCCTGAGTGGTGCTCACCACTATGGCTGGACTTCTTTCCCTTTTTTAAAGGTTAAATAATATTCCATTGTAGGTATGTGCTCTTTTTTGTTTATCCATTCATCCACTGGTGGACACTTAGGTTGTTTCCACTGCTGTTCCTTGTAAACAAAGCTGTGGAGAGCACGGATGTGCAAATATGTTTGAATGGATGCTCCCACTCTTAGGGGAAATACTCAGAGGCATGATCAGTGTATCACACACATCAGTTCTGTTTCCAGTTTTTAAAGGAAGTTATCACATCCAACTATAGATTGGCAGAAAATAGTATTGGAAGAAAAGCATTGGAAGAAAAATTTTAAGTGCTTATTTGAAAAATAGTTATTTTATGTGAATGGATGTTTTACCTGCTTGCATGTCTATGACCTATATCCACACCAGATATCAATAGAGGTCAGAAGATCAATATATCCACACTAGATGCCAGAAGAGGCCAGAAGATCAATATATCCACACCAGATGCCAATAGAGGCTTGAGGGCATCAGATCCTCTGGAACTAGAGTTACATACATGTGAGCTGCCATGTGTGTGCTGGGAATTGAACCCGAGTCCTCTGAAAGAGCAGCCACCGATCCATCTCCTCACCCCTGGAAGAGAATCTTTAATGACTTCAGAGTCTTCAGTCTGCATGGCTCTCTCTATCATGGGCCTTAATGTCTCCAGTATGCACTAAATTATGACCGTGAAGATAATTTGCATAATCATTTTAGCAAGAGGATGAGTTCCACAATTTTAGAAAGTGGGGCTTGGATGGAACATTAGAGACTTGGTACTCAATGAAGGTTTTCTCTCATTTGGACACAGTAAGGGCTCAGAAACTCAGCCATAAGCAACAAGCTATTTTGGCTAGGGTACCTCTAGTTAGGAGTATTAGGGTAAAATGGCCCTCTTAACTTGAGTCTATTGGCCCGGAAGGAAGACATAGAAGAAGTCCAATATTCATTTCTGGTATTTTGAGCAATTCTCACATGGCTTCAACGCCTTCTATGTAGCCCACATCTGTCCTCATTGAGCATCTCTCTGACTTTTGGCTCAAAAGTGGAACTAAATGTGTGGACTATTTTCAGAGTCACAGTCTGCTTTGCCTCACCTAGATGGGTTCTCCCAACGTCACTCACAATATGGACAGGCATCGCCTGCTGCAAGCCACAGGTAGCTCTCTACCTTGTAGTCTTCTAGATGCAGGGTTTAGGGCAACCACAAGCTGGGAAGAGGACTTACTGAAAGGATGTGTGTGGGGAATGGAGATCTCCTTCCAAGGACACATGGCAACCTAGACACCACATCAGCTGAGATGTGTGCAGTTGCAAGAGCATCCAACAGTAGCTAGTGTTGAAACAAAAGTCTAGCGAAGGCACACAGCTACATGACCAAGGGGTTTGAGGGTTGGTAGGTTCCCTGGAGTCACTGAGGAACCAGGCTATTTCTCTGTGACCTTGGTGTGGTCAAAAGTAGTAGCCTCACCTCCAAAGAGAGAACCTTCATTTTAAGAAAGAAGGAAACAGGCCCAACTCTCCCCAGGGAAAAGCATTCTCCAGAATTCCCATTAAGCGAACTCCTCTACTACATTGCTTTCTGAGCCAACATACAACCTCCTGCTAGCTGTTGGCACTGATATTACTATGTTGGCTGATTAATTCCAGGTGGATCTCTGGACAGAGACATGATGCTGTCTGAACTAGTGTGGGTGCTGTACCTTTAAGAAAGTAGGGAGAGGTACCCAAGGAGCTAAAGGGGGCTGCAACCCTATAGGTGGAACAACAATATGAACTAACCAGTACCCCCAGAGCTCGTGTCTCTAGCTGCATATGTAGCAGACAATGGCCTAGTCGGCCATCAATGGGATGAAAGGCCCTTGGTCTTACGAAGATTATATGCCCCAGTATAGGGGATCGCCAGGGCCAGGAAGCAGGAGTGGGTGGGTTGGGGAGCAGGAGGGCGGGGTGGGGGGAGGGTATAGGGGACTTTCGGGATAGCATTTGAAATGTAAATGAAGAAAATATCTAATTAAAAAACCAGAAAGCAGGGAGAGGCCGAGCCTGGACAAATGACAACATTTACTGTAGATACACAGCTCAGAGGAAGGATTCAATCAGCCAAGAGTTTTGGTTATGAGCTTGAAATTTAGAGAATCATATTTAATAAACTTTAAATGCCTTTGCTGAATTTACCAAGATAGAAAGAGGGGAGCCATTTCCCCACTTCTTAACTAACCCACTCCATCCCTCCTGACAGTTCCTACCCGTGCTATAAAGACCAAGGAATAGTGACATATTTGAATAACTTTTCACAGTGCACACATAATCACCACACGTGTTACCCATCCAGTCTTATTGAATGAACTTAGGATTAGAGGGCAGAGTTAGTCACACTTCTCAGAACATGGGAGACGAGCACTGATTGCTTATCGCTGGCCTCTCTCCTGTAATAATCAATTGAACTTTTCACGAACAATCTTTTCTTATTTGTTATCTTCTTCCATTCTCTTTTCTCTTTATCCACACTGGTAACCATTCTCATCACATCCAAAGGTCATCTTGCAATTTGTACATGCATTTGTGCAATGTGTTTTGTTCAGTGTGCGTGCCCTTGTAGGTACACACATGGCCATGTGCTAGGATTTAGCTCTGGTCTGTCCTTCAGGGCCCCACCTTTTGAGAGTGACCCATGCTGGTGTGCATCTCTACTCTACTGTCTTGACAATCTTCATTGTATTCCATTTGGCGAGTTCATTATGCTTTGCTCGTCTGTGTCCCTGTGGTGCAAACTTTGCCTCCAGCTCTTGAGAGCAAGCATCTTCACTTGTGGACACTAGACTGGTCATAGGTTCTTCTGGGATGCCTCAGGGATGCCACAGGGATACAGGCTCATGAGCACAGTAGAGGAGCTGTAAAGGAGAAACCTATTTGGGTAAGTACCGCTTAAATGGCTCCAGGAAGGTTGTACTCACCTGCCAACCTAGAACGGCTCATACTTAACTGGAAAGTAGGTCTCAAGGATGCCAAGTAGCTTGTTCAAGCATAGACAGCAGAGGCAGAGAATCAGGACAAGAGGTCAAGGTCCAACTCTAGAACCCTTTCCTTTCCAGAACTTCACCCTGCAAGACGCTAGGTCCAAACACTGAACACGAACAGAGAGATCTTGCTTTTCAGGCAACACCTGCAATTTTAGAAATGGCTCTGGTACCCACAGCAAATTCCAGGCAGAAGAAAATGACAGTAGGTAGGAAACTCTTGGGCTGTGGTCCAACTCAGCCTGATCTGGGATCCTCTGGGTTGCCTTACACAGCTGTTATTACACTGCTCAGGAAAGTATTTGAAAAACTCATGCCAGAGACCAGAATGTCACGCCTCCACGTTTGCCTAACCTGAGAGTAAAACAAGGCTCATAGAATCAGACGGCGTATTGCTGGGGCAGGCTTGGTGAGTATGAAGTCCTGAGGTCACACAGCTAGGAGCAGGATAAGGCAGGTAACTGGCACCTGACAGCTTTTCTCTGTCTCTGTGGCAATCCATACTTTTGATTTTCAAAGGCTTGAAGTGTACCCCTGAGTATTTATTTCTGTAGTCTTATGTGGAGGGAGGGAACCAGCCTGTAGCATTTGCCTGTTTCTATAGGGCAAGCCTCCCTCCACAGCCAATTTCAGACTGTGGAAGCATGTTACTGCCCATGAAGTTGGGAGAGCCAGGGGCCAGCATTGTGTATAGCATGCAGAACATTTTTACCCCTTGGATATAAGAGACAGTTTCTAGAGCACAGATATAGGTCAGGAGGCTCTAAGCATTGACTATTTAGTGTAACTTAGGTGATGGCTAGGTTTTCTGTCTTAGCTTTTCTGTAGTAGAGGTTAAACAAACAAACAAAACAACAACCTCCCCCCCCCCAAACTTGACAATGGCAACTTAAGGAACAAAGGGTTTATCTTGATTCACAGTTCAGTGTATCGCATCATGGCTGGGAAGTCACAGAAGTGGGATCTCGAGGGAGTGAGTCACGTCACATCTGAATCAGGAGTAGAGAGAACTGAGTGCACACGTGCCAGTGCTCAGCCTGACTTACAGTCCATGATCCTCTCACCAAGAGCATGGGCCCACTCGCAATGAAGATGGGCATTCCCACACCAACTAACAGAGTCAAGGCAATCCCTTAAAGACATGCTTAGAGGCTAACCTTAGTCCTACACAGTCTCTCACACCCATGCCTGGAGGTTTGGCTCCCAGGTACCCAAATGGCAATACTCACCATCACATTTGCTGAAGGCCAAGTCCAATAATGGCTGTGTTTACTGCCAGCTGATGAAGTCCCTTAGCATGGAACACTTGGGTAGTTTGACTAAGGATGAGCTGCTGCTAGCTCACCCCAGGACGCATAGGTCTGAAACAAGCTCATTTGCTGGCTGCCTGGCTTTCCGGTTTATATATTTGTCTCGACTTGTTTGAAGACACTTTGGCGGAAACATGAAATAGGAACTTGTGTAGAAAAAGGCAGTGGATAAATGTGCTCTAATGGAGATACGTTTTATGTATAGAGGCGGTGTTAGCTCTTTAGACCTCCAAATTATAAAAATTCTAACTTTCCTAGATAAACTTTTAAGAGAATTGTACTTGTTCCTGCTTCATTACACACAAGGCATTATAATTTATTACTTTTTTTTTTTTTTAAGTAGAAAACTCAGACACTGTTGTGAAACCTTGTGGACTTCTGGAATGAACGACCCCAGACGACTATGCTGTTGGGGTCCCTGGACCTGCTTACCCTCATTTCTTTGGAGTGTGGAGTGCCAGCATTCCCAAGTCTAAGGAGGAGGTAGCACACTGCTTTCCCTTGATAACCGTTTGAGATTCATTGAATGGACCATGACACAGAAGAGGGTCGAGGGCTGGGACAGCTGCCAGGGCAGGTGTTCTTTCTGGCTTGGATGGTGTTAACACGATTTGGGCAAGTTCTATGAAGTCACTGGCTCTGGGGTCACCCCTCAAAAGGCAGCAGGGAGCCCAGGAGTGAGGGTTTGCTCCCCAACCCCACTGCCCTAATTAACAAGTTGGGTCCTTTCCAGGTCCTTCCGTGGCTCCCCTGGGGCCAGGTTCCACTGGGGGGCCGGCAGACAGTCTTACTTTAAGCAGCATATTGATCCTCACGTGGGTCTAGGGCCCCTCTTGGGGGAGCACTCTCTGTTTTAAGTGCATGCAGTTACTCTCTTGACTGGCTTGTAAACATCTTTTAATGGGGCTATTAGTGTAAAAGGACAGGAAACTTTCAAAAACAACCTCTTAAATATTCATGAGGATGTTAAATCTGGCGCTTAATCACCAGTGTTTGCACACAGCTAACAGGGAGGGAGGACAGCTAACAGGCTGCCTTCACTCTGGGCAATTGACAGGACATTAATAAACGCTCTTACAGTCGTGATGAATGGCCAAGAGACTAGGAAGACTGTTTCTCTCTCTCTATTTTTTTTAAACAAAAGAGCCCCTTTCCTGTGGATATCCCAGTTCTGGTGGCTGGGGGGGGGGTGTCCACATGGAGGTGAGGTGGGTTCTGGGAAGATGCAGGATGTGTATATGTGTGCATGCATGCATAAGTGTGTGTGTGTGTGTGTGTGTGCACGCCTATGAGCAAATGTGCGCACGCACATGCATGCATGATGAATAAATTAATTCTTTCCCTTCAGAAATAGTTAACTGGACTCACTATCTATCTGACTCCATGCTGGTAGTTCCTCTGGGGGAAACTTTAAAAACCGTGGGAAGGAATCTCCAAAGAATCCCCTGACTTGAGTATTCTTTTTTTTTTTATACTTTCTTTTTTTAAAAAAATGATTTATTTTTATTTTATGTGCATTGGTGTTTTGCCTGTGTATACATCTGTGTGAGGGGTGTCAAATCCCCTGGAACTTGAGTTACAGACAGTTGTGAGCTGCCATGTAGGTTCTGGGAATTGAATTCATGTCCTCTAGAAGAGCAGCCATTGCTCTTTACCCATGAGCCATCTCTCCAGCTTGAAGATTCTTAACTCAGCCTTCAGAAAGCCCAAGAGGGATGCACAGAAACGTTTAGGGTGGAGCTCCCTGGTGGACTATGGCGTGGCCCATGGCCAAATGCCTAGCCAGTCTCTGGTCCCTTAGATTGGACCTAATGTACGCAAAGATGGCCAACTGTGGCCCATAGCCCTACCTCTCCATCATCTACCTCGCTAAGTGTGGATTTTAGTTTATACAGACACGTCTTTCTAGAACGTTTCTCTGTTCTGTTGGATACAGACCCTTGGGGACCAGCTAGACTCTTACTGATTCCAGATCAGAACGGAGCTGAATGAAGAGGAAGTAACTTGCTTAAAAGCGAGTGAGTGACAGACTTCAGGTACCCAGAGTTCCAAGTCCCTAGCTCTTCTTCACAGGATCACCCGTATCAGCCAGATGAGATGATTCCAGAAGAGTCAGAGAACACAGCCTTCATTCCCCCCTTCCCAATCTTGTTATCTAAACCAAACTCAGGACCTCAAACCTCTTTCCCCTCCTTCCCGAATACTTATTAGTATTAAAAAAATATTTTATTTTTAACAGTGTTTTGCCTGCATGTCTGTGTACTACGTGCATGCAGTGCCACAGGAGGCCAGAAGAGGGCGTCAGAGCCTCTGGAACTAGAGTAACTGTGTTAGGGGCCGTGTGAGTGCTGAGAACTGAATCCTGGTCCTCTTGGAAAACAGCCAACAGCCCACTTAACAGTGGGCAGCTGAGTCACCTCTTCAGCCACGTACTTGGATTTTTGATTAACACGTTCTACTTAGAAGCGAAGGCCACTGCTAGCATGCAGTTATATATTTATAAAAACTGCTTTTGTGGAGCTGGGAAACCCAGTCCTATGTTTTAGAATGTCTCACTCAGCGTCCTCCATAAAAACCATGGCAAGTTCCAGCCCTTCCTGTTGTATCCCACAGGTTCCATCAAATGCTTCAGAGTCCCAAGCTACTGATGCAGGGTTAGGGAGAGGAAACACGTCATGAACATAGACATAAGGTCCCGTTCTCAATGCCCTCCTCCTCCAGCTACTGATTTGATCTCATGGCTGGAAGACCCGGTGCAATAACAGAGTGAGTTTTTTTTTGTTGTTGTTGTTGTTTTTTGTTTTGTTTTTAAACCTACTTATATCATTCCTACCATTGCTGAAGAACCGACAATGCCCCTACTTCATCTATGTGCAGCCCACACTGGCCCTTCCTTACACAGCCAACTCTAGTCCCATCCCGGCCCCACAAGCCAAACACAACCTTCCTTTGGAAGTAAAGGTTCAGAGAACTCCATGGGTGGCGTGGATACGGCTCTCTGTTATAGCCCCTTCCTAGGTTCAGTGAAACGAGGTTTTTCTTTATTTTATTTTTAATCTGTTTTTATGGAAATTCTACCAGGGATTTAAAAAATCAGCCTCTTATTAAAAAAGTTTGTATTAATGACCTCCATAAGAACCAATCTATTGATTTAAAAAAAAAAAAAACAAAACAAAACTCCATTTGTCTCTTTCATCTGGATGTCTAGCTCATAGGTATGGTTGATAAAGCAACCAATGTGAGAAATAGTTTCCTTTTCACAATTAGAGTGACTGACTTTGCTGATCATCATTGCAGAATCTAGGACACATTCAAAGCACAGAGGAGATGTTGAGTCCACCGGAGTTCTACTGATTTCTCAACAGAAGGCAGGCAGCCAGCTGTATTTGATTCTGTGTGTTCTTCAGGTTACCAAACTACCCAGTGTTGGGTTTCACAGAACCCAGCTTTGGTTGATTTGGTTCCTCTTAGCATGTTATATATACATTTATTTTTTGAGGAGGGAATCTCACTGTGTAGTCCAGGATGCTCTCAAACTCATAATGCTCCTGCCTCAGGCTTCTGAGAACAGCGATTACTGGGGTGTGCGCTTCTCTATGTTCTGTGTGTCGACCCAGAGCTGTTCTGCAGATAATTCCTTGTGTGAAACACTTGCACATCCATTGTTGCCTGGACAACACCCACTCATCCACCAGAGCTTAGGGTAAAGACTGAACACTAGGAGGCGACCTCCTTGCTGTCATTTATATTTCCCCATAGGGCGGATTCCTATTGCGCTATATTTTGGTATTTATTTAGTTACTTGTATAATCATTTAGGATGTAAACTTTAAGAAGTTCAAGACTAGGGCTGCGTTGTGCCCCCAGTACCTTGACAAAATACTTGTCACAATGCAAATGTGACAACTGGCAGGATGGACGTAGACATGAACTAATGAGAAAACATGGAACACGAACCAAGTCCAATTGCTTTTGAATCTGCATCCAGGAGTCGTATTAGGATTTCTTTTTTTTAAAAATTAATTTATTATATGTAAGTACACTGTAGTTGTCTTCATACACACCAGAAGAGGGAGTCAGATCTTGTTACAGATGGTTGTGAGCCACCATGTGGTTGCTGGGATTTGAACTCAGGACCTTCGGAAGAGCAGTCGGGTGCTCTTACCTGCTGAGCCATCTCTCCAGCCCCCTAGGATTTCTATCACTCTGATGAAACGCCATAATCAAAAGCATCTTGGGAAAGAAAGGGTTTACTTTGCTTATACTTACAGATAAATAGTCTACCACTGAGGGAAGCCAGGGCAAGAACTCAAACAGGGCAGGAACCTGGAGGCAGGAAGCTGATGCAGAGGCCATGGACAGGCCTTGTTTACTGGTTGCAACCCCATGGCTTGCCCAGACTTCTTTCTTATAGAACCCTGGGACCACCAGCACAGGGATAGCACCAGTCATAATGGCCAATCCTAGACCAATCACCAATTAACAAAAAGCCCTATGGGCTTGTCTATAGCCTGATCTTCTGGAGACATTTTCTCAATTGAGGCTCCCTCGTCTCAGATGACTCTAGCTGTGTCAAATTGACACAAAACCAGCAGCACAATCGACCACTTGTCAATGACACACACGCGTCACTGCTAAGCCATAACCTTTGCTTTCTCATGCATCCCCAAGATGACCCAATATTAATATCACAAAATAAGCATCCCAACTTTTAAAAGTCCCTTAGTCTTCAAAAACCCAAACACTTAAAAGGTCGTAGTCTCTTTAAAACATTCAAAATTTCTCTAAACAGTCAAAGTTTCTTTAAAAAGTTCAACATCTTCCAACCATGGGCAAAACAAAAACAAAAACAAAAACAAAAACAAAAACAAAAAAACAAAAAAACAAAAGAAAAGAAAAAATCAAACACAAATTATTCCAAGAGGAAGAACGAGGGCACAGACACAGTGAAATCAACGGAAAAGTGAACTTTAAAGAATAAATAGCTCATATCCAATGTCTGGGCTCCACTGAAGGGCTCGTGCACTGCTTGACTCCACCCTCTGCAGCACATGAGGCTCTTTCCCCAGGCTTAGGTTGGCACCACTCTATACCTGAGACCATCCCATGGTACTGGCATCCTCAAAATGGCTGGTTTCATGCCTTCAAAACCAGCACCATCCGGATCCGGATAACTCTTACACCTCCAAGTTCAGCAAACAGCAAGGTACAATCCTGGCCGGCTCTGACACACAGCTCCTGGGTGCTAGCTCTGAGAAAACACTTCCCAGAAGACTTCACTTCAAGGACTCGGGTTTCTTCTTGGTCACAGCTGATTCTTCAGCCCCAGGTGGTCAGTATCGGTTGTCCAAGTAGAGCAGAGGATGTATGGGTGTGAAAAGCTGTGAGAATCCTGTTGGCAGTTGCATTGAAGAATAAAGATGATCTATTTCTATCAGTCCTCTGTAGTCTGTTTACCTCCTCTCTGAAGCCTCTCTCTGTCTTCCTTGGAAAACTAACAGCTAATGATCTGCTTATTAATTGCTACAAAAATCTAAGGAACTGGTAGAGAGGAGCTCTTAGAGTGGAGGTACAGCATCGGCACTGAGTAAGGTTTTACATTTTTTAAACATTTCTCTATTTACCTACTTACCTCTTTATTTTATGTCTATGGGTGTGCTCACACACAGTGTACGTTGAGGTCAGAGAACCACGTTGAGGGGTCATTTATTTTTCTACTATGAGGTAGGGCTCAGGGGTCTCTCTGTTCTAACTTAGTGGGTTTCAACTCTGTAAACAGTGGCTATGAGAAAGGAATCACAACCTCTCTGTACGCTGGATCTATACACTGCCCCCTGCCTCCTGCCCCCACTCCCTGACCCCTGTGGTAGTAGACACTGAACTGAGAGCTGTGTCCATGCTAGGACAGTGTTCTACTACTGTGCAATATCTCTGCCCTTCTCCTTAAGTTTTATTATGTATGTTTTTCTGTCTGGGTTACTACAAAAGCTTTGAGACCCTTAGATGGTGATGGTAACACTTTGTGTTTGGAACCCACAGTAGAGCCTGTTAAGGTGGGGTTTCCAGGCTGCAGAGACAGGACAGTATGTAAAGTGCTTGCCATGCAAAAAAATGAAGACCGGAGTTCAGATTTCCTAAGCTCCACACAGTGGGCCCAACACTGGCGCTTGGACCCGTAGTTGCTGGATCTCTGGGACTTGTGGGCCAGCTTGTCTCTCTAGACTAGTGAGCTCCAGATTCAGTGTGAGGTCCTGTCCTTAAAAGGTTGACACACGCTGCCGACCTTTGGCCTTACATGCATGCACACATAGTGTGCACCTTCAAAGGAAGGAACATATATACATGCCACTCCACATACCACACACATACATGTAACACACACACACACACACACACACACACACACACACACACACACACGAGTTCCTCAGGGGTGATTCTCCTTTCCTTCTTGGGGTTCCATGGATCATAGTTTGAGAAACACTGGGCAGGTGAAGGAATAAGAAGGGATGGGAGAGATGAGGGGGATGGCCATGCTTATTCTCTAGTTAGGTGTGTTGACTTAAAATGCTATGTCATGACTTGCCAAACGAGTTCCTTTAACAAGGCCAAGACCTCTGTCATGTTTTTCTCGTGGAAAGTCGAGTCCCTTCCCTTCCTTTCTCTTTCGGGTGAAGTCAGACAGGGGTGAAGCATCTAGCTAGTGTGCCCACTAGTCTATCCAGCCCTTGGCCAGTCGAGCAGAGACAAGGCTGCAGCTCTGCTAAGCCCTTCACGTGTCATGTATTCACTGCGGTGCTTCCCTTTGAAAGAGGAGATGGTCCTCCAGTGGTCCAAAATCCTTCTAGGTGTCAGGGTGGCTGTGTCTCCTGAATCCCTGTTCTCGCTGTAGAGAGATTTCCAGGAAGGTTAATGGAGGAATGCGATTTGAATGGAGGAATGCGATCCCAAAGCTCCTGTCCTCTGCATGGGAGGCCCTGCATTACCCACTGGGAGAGGCATCATCAACTCTTAGGCTTTTGTATTAAGCATTAGGTCTCATTGTCACAGTCAGATTAACAGAGATTAGTGCTGCCACTAAAGAGTTTAAACATCGTGCTGACCCACATTGTTGGAGTCATCATAATATGGTGCTAGATGTCCAAGGACTGGGCCAGCTGGCTGTCTAGAGGGGGAGGGGGAGGGGGAGGAGTTATTTCATTAATTGTTACGTATAAGAAAGCCGGGTGCCCTTCTATACCAAAGGCCCACGTAGCACTCGCCCTATGTTCTCCGCACTTAACTGCCTATCAGGCCAGTCTAAGGATGCTCCTTTGTTAGGGGGACATTTAATGATCAGTGGCCGTTCATACCTGCCTCCCCTTGCTTGGTTTCTGTGGGTGGAGCCCAGTCCCTGAAGTTTCAAATGGTTTCATTAATGCTTTTTATCCATGTGAAGGATAAAAATAAACTCTTCAATGCTCTCAGAAACCTGATGCCCTGGACACAGGAGGAGGAAGGAGAATGCGACTAATTAACCACCTTCAATCATCCTCACAGTGTTAGGTCCCAAAGAAACCCAGGACAAGGCTCAGGAGGTCCCTGTGGCTCCTCCCAGCTCCTCCCAGTTCTTCTCACCCCTCCTCCATCCCCTAAACCTCTCTAGCTCAGAGCCTGGGTTTTGCTTCATTTCCCCCAGCTTCCGATTCTTATATAAACCTGCCAGTTCAGCTACACACTCTCGTGGTCCTCAGCTCCTTCCTAGGTCCACTTGCCCTGTCTCCTTTTCTCTCTCTTCCTTCTCTTGCTTTCTCATCCCCTCCTCTCATGACCTGGTTCAGTCTAGACCCTTCCAGATGCCTCTGGCTGTAACTCCTGTAACTACAATAAAAACTTTCTCCCCAACCATGCCCTGGAGCAGTCATGGCCTCATTTTCATCCACACAGGAACACACAAAAAGTTACAGGGCCAGGCAGCCGTTCATTATTTCAGAATGGCTTCCTAAATTCTTTTATTGGCCCCAAATCTAAAAAAAAAAAAAAAAAAAAAAAAAAATTGAGGAAGGTGTTTGTACTGGCTAGTTTTGTGTTAACTTGACACAGCTGGAGTTATCACAGACAGGAGCTTCAGTTGAGGAAATGCCTCCACGAGATCCAACTGTAAGGCATTTTCTCAATTAGTGATCAAGGGGGAAGGGCCCCTTGTGGGTGGGACTATCTCTGGGCTGGTA
The DNA here is from genome assembly GCF_000001635.26 of Mus musculus. Taxonomy (NCBI): domain Eukaryota; kingdom Metazoa; phylum Chordata; class Mammalia; order Rodentia; family Muridae; genus Mus; species Mus musculus. Next base: position 76,808,945 of record NC_000084.6, on the reverse strand, counting down.
GTCTTGGTTCTATAAGCCAGGGGAAGCAATCCAGTAAAGAACATCCCTCCATGGCCTCTGCATCAGCTCCTGCCTCCTGACCTGCTTGATCCCAGTCCTGACTTCCTTGGTGATGGACAGCAGTATGGAAGTGTAAGCTGAACAAACCCTTTCCTCCCCAACTTGCTTCTTGGTCATGATGTTTGTGCAGGAATAGAAACCCTGACTAAGACAGTGTTCATTAGCTTTCTGTGTTTCTGATTCTCACACCTGGACCATTTCTCTGTCATGGAAGATCCAAGAGAGCCAGGTAGATTATGATGGAGGGTGCCCTGCTGCGTTAGCACTCACAGAGATGGACTTACAAGGTTGGGGGAATGAGTGAGACAGTGTTTGCTATATGTTTCATGGACTCTTCCTAAAGTGAATGTTCAAGGCCCAATCCTTGAGTCCTTGGGTCCTGAGAACTGGAACTCGTTTTTGGAAATAAAGACTTTGTAGATGTGAGGTTAGGATGACATCATATTGGATTAAGTTGGGTCCTCAATGACGGTCCTAGATGACTGATGTCTCTAAGAGAAGAGGGACATTTGGATGCAGACACAGATGCACCTGGGACGAACACTGTCATCACCCTGTGAAGCTTGGAGCCAGGAATGGAACAGCTCGTTTCAGAGTTTCTAGAAGACACCAAGCCCACTGACACAGAGAGTCTGAAACTGTGAGTATAAACTTTTACAATTTTATTTATTTTTTAAATGTTTTAAGTTTTTCTTTTAATTTTAAGTGTGTGTGTGTGTGTGTGTGTGTGTGTGTGTGCATGTGCCCTGTGAGTGCAATGCCTGTGTATAGCTCATCAGACCCCCTAGAGCTGAAGTCGCAGGCAATCCTGACAGCCTGATACAGATCCCATGCAAGAGCAGTCCATGCTCTTATCCACTGAGGAGTCACCTATCTTCAACTTCTGACATTTTAAAGCTCTTCAGCTTGTACTCTGCTGTTTCTCTTCAGGGCTGGGTATGGAACTCGGGGACTTGACTTTTGGGCACTACATTCTCAGCCCTGCCTTATGTTTTTAAAGGAACCTTATCAACCGGGTACAGCATCTTCCATGCTCTGCAAAAGGCATAAGAAAACCAAATCCTTTGCCCTTTGGTGCATACTAGTGGATGATTCTCCGCTTTTTCAGTTAGCATGTCTAGTTTATATGTAAGCCCTCATCAGAAAGGCCTTTAGCATCCAGATTTCTACCAGTATCTGCACTGCAAATGTATTGCTGCTCTCTGCTTCCAAGATGGCTCTCCGCATGGGCTGGAGAGGTGGCTGGCTCACTGCTTAGGAAAGCTGGCTGCTCTTCCAGAAGACCCGGGTTTGGTTATGAACACCCACACTAGGTGACTGTAATTCCAGTTTCAGGGCATCCTATGTCCTCTTCTGCTCTCATGAGCACCAGGTATGCACATGATACAGAGACACACATAGAGGTAAAACATCTATACACATAAAAAAAACCAAAAACATAAAATACCCCAAACCCACAAAGATGGCTCCTCCTGTTGCTGCCCTTTCATAGGGCAGAAGGTCAAATGCTGTGTCCTTAGGTGATAGAAGGCAGAAGGACAAAAGGCCCTAAGTGTGTCCTTTCATGCCTCTTGTAAACGCACTGATTTGCTCACGAGGTAGGAGCCTTCATGACCTAATTACTTCCCAAAGGCCCCATCTCTTAGTCCCTCATTCTGGGGTTGAAGATCTTAGCTCTGAGTGTTGGATGTGTATGCACATTCAAGTCATACCAACAACATTTTTTTTTTTTTTTTTACCAGCTTAGGAGTTATTGGCTCATATCTAGGGTCAGGTCATGGCCAACTCATGCCTTCCAGTGTTAGGCTATGAGTCTAATGAGGAAAACGATCATTTCTCATCTGGCACTGGATAGTAATTATTCTCTCTAGGGTTGGCCTCAGCAGAAACCCATCCAAGAATCCCAGTTAAAACAGCAGGCATCTTGGAAAACTACGTGCGTGGGATGGGTATCTAAATGGGACATGTGCCCTATCAAATAAATGCCAGATTTAGTTCCAGCTCTCTTCCATTTTCTTCTGGATTTGGTACCAGAAAAGAAATCATGATCATGCGCTCAAAGGCAGGGATCGACTCTGTCTGGGGTACTCCTGCATTTCTCAGGAGTCTCCTTGAAGGGAGTCAAAAATGTATGAAGGAGTCTTGCTGTTTTGTCCGTACTTGTCTCTCTGTTGACTGGGGACTGTCTCCAGAGTCCCTGATTAGTGTCTGTGACTCCTCTGCTCAGGGCAGACTGGATGAAGATGTCCAACACCAACAAGGCAGAAAGGGCATGGCTTCGGATCACTCAAGATGGCTATTCTCAGCTTCAGCAAACAATTCCAATTTAAGCAGCACAGTGGAAACTGGCTGCTTAGACACCCTAGGACGACATGTTTTTTTCTTTTAAAAATATTTGTTTCCTTTTGCATATGTGTGTGTAAGACTGAGTATATGTGTGTAGGTAAGAGGACAGCCTTGAGTGTTGATCTTTGCATTCCAGAAATCACAACCTAGGGTTTTGGGGGCCTGTGTGGAAAATGTTTACTCACTGGGCCATCTTCCCAGCTCATCCTCGTTTGAAATAGGATCTCAAATATCCTAGACTTCCCTTCAACACCTATCTTTCTGCCTCCCAAGTGTTAAGATTGAAGGCATGAGCCAGAATGCTCAACTCTCTACCCAGTTTAAAGAAAAATAAACCTGGTATATTTCAACAGAAGATAATTTATTAGAAATTCATAGAAACGTTAGGAAGGTTGAGGAGTCAGAAATTAAGAGAGACTAGGGGGGGGGGGGGAAAGCCAAGTCAATTATTCACGGAGTTCAGATCAAAGTAGACCAGCTTGTCTTGAACAAACTTCTCGAGCCCTTGCTGTCCCAGTGGTTGAGGGTACCCGCCTCTGTTTAACAGGTACCCAGCTGCCTCAGCCCTTAGCAGAGGTATGTAGCTTACATCTTCCCAGTGCTTATGATATGTGACATTGGTGTGCTTTCTGGAGAATTGTCTACTTGAGTCCTTTGCTCATTTTGAAATGAGGTATTTGGGTGTGTGTTTGTGTGTATTTATTTTGCTGTTATAAGAGTGCTCATTTTCTGTTGTATATGTGTTGGGGGCTTCATATCAGCTGGTGTATACTGCCTGGTTGGTGGCTCAGTGTCTGAGAGATCTTGGGGGACTAGGTGAGTTGAGACTGCTGGTCTTCCTATAGAGTTGCCCTCCTCCTCAGCTTCTTCCAGCTTTTCCCTAATTCAACCACAGGGGTCACCAGCTTCTGTCTATTGGTTGGGTGTAAATATCTGCATCTGGCTCTTTCAGCTGCTTGTTGAGCCTCTCCGAGGGCAGCCATTCTAGACTCCTGTCTGTCAGAACATCATAGCATCAGTAATAGTGTCAGGCCTTGGAGCCTCCCCTTGAGCTGGATCCCAATTTGGGCCTGTCACTGGACCTCTTTTTCCTAAGGTTCTTCTCCGGTTATGTCCGTGCAGTTCTTTCAGCCGGGTCTGGACTCAGTCAGAGAAGATGCACCTAACCCTCAAGAGACTTGAGGCCCCAGGGAGTGGGGAGGCCTAGTTTGGTTGGTGGGAGGTTGGGGACATCCTTTTGGAGATGGGGGCAGGGGAGGAGGTATGGGATGTGGAACAGTCAGAGGGTGGACTGGGAGGGGATAAAGTCTGGACTGTAAAAAAAGATTAAAGAATAAAAAAAAATTTCTCATTTTTGTTTGTTTTATAACTTCTCATTCTTTACTGTAGAGGTTGTTTCTTTCTCTACCTCTCTCTAATAAGTCAGTAATTCTACCTCCCACACATCTCTTGACAGTGTCTCAAATTCTATGCTCGTTACCAGGCAATGCTCATCTCCTCCTCTATCCATTTGGCTCCCAACTCTTATTGCCTGATGTCTCCTCCTTGAATTCATTCTTCATCTCCAAGTAGGATGTCAAAAGTCTGTCTAATCCCTCCGCTGTCACTGTCCCATCTCAAACCGTTCAGTTGATCTTCAGTCCCTAAATTCATTTTAAATTTCCTCCCATAGTGTCAAACGCCCTCTGTAATTCACTTCCTATAAATGTATCCCTTCCCTCCAACCTCATTTCTTGCTTTCTCCTCCTTTTAACTATAGAACAAAAACATGTCTGTTTGTCTGTCCATTTCTCTCCATGGCTTTGTAGAGAAAACTATTGCGATGCTCTCTAAGAAACTGCTACTGGCTCTCTCTCGTCCATCCGGGGCGTTGTGTGGCAGACGTCCCTCTACCTGGGATATCCTTATCTTCCACTTGTTCTCAGTCATCATCATCACCATCTAAACGATATCCCATGCTGGTGGTGGGCTCCTCAGGGGCTCTGAGTCCAGCACTCACCTCAGATTGCCAGTGCCAGTGAGGATGACAGTTCTTTGTTTTTCTCTCCCCTCGTAGATTCTTTTGTCTTTTGTAGAACGCTTTGCGAAAGCTTCTTTTTTTTTTTATTCTCAATATATAATGATGGGGTCATGGAACCTGTTACGTGTATCATGAATAAATCTTCCGTGGATATCTGTGAGCCTGTTGTGTGTACTGTGAATAAAGCCTCCATAGATATTTGTGAATTCGTCTTTTTTAATGAGCGTGTTTTCATTTCCCCTGGGAGTCTATCTAGGAGCAGCGTTTCTGAAGTCTATGTTTCATTTGAAAGTTATTTTATATTTACAATATATCTTGATTATAGCTTCCCCTCCCTCTACTCCTCCCAGTTCCTCCCCTCCCTTCTGGATCCACTCCCTTTCTGTCTCTCCTTAGAAAAGCACAGGCTTCTCAGAGGTAACAACCAAGCATTACAAAATGAAACACAGTAAGACAAAGCAAAGTCTATCATCTTGAAGTTGGACGTGACAACTCAACAGGAGGAAAAGAGTCCCAAGAGCAGGCACAAGAGTCACGGGCTCACTCATTCTCAGTTATGAATCCCATGGCAACACTAAGCTAAAAGCTATAATGTGCCTGCAGAGGATTTGGTGCAGACCCGTGTAGGACCTGTGCTTGCTGCTCCAGTCTCTGTGAGCTCAGACATGTCTGCTTAGTTAATTCAGAGGCCTGGTTCTCCTGGTGTCCGCCATCTTCTCTGGCTCTTACGATCTTTCTGCCTCCTCTTCTGAGGGATTTCCTGAACTCTGTGGGGGAAGGATTTGATGGAGACCTCTCATTTAGACTTTCTCTCTAAATAATATCAAGTTGTGGATCTCCGCATCTCTTCCTATCTGCTGTTAGAGGAAGCCTCTCTGCTGGTGACTGGGTAAGGCACTGATCTATGACCAAATCAGAATATCATTAGGGTCATTTTATTAATACTTATTTTTTAGTTGATTAGTGTTTGGTTTTACCCTAGGTGTATAGGTGATCTAGTCTCCAGCTCTTGGTTCTCCAAGTAGTATCAGGTATGGATACCTTCTCACTGAATGGACCTGATGTCAAATCAGACGTTGGTTGGTTACCCCACAAGTTTTGCACCACCATTGCCTTAGGATATTTTGCAGGCAGAGCAAATTATAGGTCAAAGGTTTTGTGGCTCCGTTGGTGTCCATGTTTCTCTTCGGTATCCTGCAGAGTGTCTCCCCACATCAACGGGACTAGAACAGAGAGATGAAGACTGACTGTAGGCATCCACTTGACCTCTCCAGGTTCAATGAGTTCTGTGGCTGTTGTCCTTGGCAGTGGGGCCTTTCTGTCAGTTTGCAGAGAGCAAGCTTCTGTTTTACCAACAGTATGCATTGTTTGGGGATTTCCATGGGACCCCTCGGCCAACAACTCAATTGAATCCAACACAGTCCTGCCACTAGAAGCTGTGCCTATCAATAAGAGCTGGCAAGTGGAGAATCCATATTGCCATTACTAGGGGTCCACATAAGGATCACCTTCCTACACTCCATGAAGTTTCCACTGCACTGGGTTTCCACACCACTCCCCCAAATTACCCTTACTCTCTACCTTGACCCCATTTCTCACCAACCTGATCTATTTCACCCTGCCCTCATCCCCACTCACCCCCAGTCCATTCATAAAGTCTACTTCCCCCCTGATCCCACCTTCTCTGAGTCTATGGATTGTAGCTTGGTTATCACTTACTTAACAGCCAATATCTACTTATAAATGAATAATACCATCTTTATCATTCTGGGTCTGGGTTACCTCCCTCAGGATGATGTTTTTTGTAGTTCCATCCATTTGCTTGACATTTTTATGATGTCTTTTTTTTAACAGCTGAGTAATACTCCATTGTGTAAATGTATCACATTTTCTCTATCCATTCTTCTGTTGAAGGTTTTAACAAGGTTTGACTTGTCAACTTTTTCAAAAAACAATTATTGCTTTTTGTGTCCTATGGAAGAAGCTGCCACCTGCCATCTGACCATAAATTAAAAAAAAAAAACATTCTTTTGTGCTTTCTTAGTTAGGCGTATTAATTGTATGACCTATTTAAAATTTGTGTGTAGTGTGAGATCAAGTTTCGAATTTATCACTAGTCCTCAGTCAGTCAGTCAGTCAGTCAGTCAGTCAGTCAGTCAGTCTTTCTGCTCCGATGCCCTGCCGTGCTATGTGACAGGCTCTTGTTAGTGCTATCTTGTATTCTTTCCCCTTTGAGCCGCCCCATGGCATCTTCATTTGGACAGTAAGTTGTGTGAGCAGAGGCCACCCATTCTGTACCAAGAAGTGGAAAGCATAGAGCTAATGAATGAGACTGAATCCAGAATCCATCAGCCTTCAGCCGCTGTGTGAGCCTGGGTAAATCAGAATGACTCCCAATCTGTTTGAGAGGCACCTACTGTGTACTTACTGACATGGGGCTAGGTGGGTAAAGTCGTAAAGATGAGTGTGACTCGGCCACGACTTGAGAGATTCCATTCATGTGCAGTGACTTCACACGCTGGAACAGATGCTTGAATAGCTGGCACTGGAATCAGTGAGGGGAGAGTGAAGACAGCTTGCCTTGAATTTCAGTGGATGAACAAGGAAAGGTAGGAGAGCTGGGATTTCTCCCGGGGAGGGACCTTAGAGACAAATGTATTCTAAAACTCTTTGGAATCAAGCCCCAGCGTTTGCTCACTCTGGCAGCCCAAATGCTGCTCTACTTAGCACACTGCTCAGGGATATGGCCAAGTGAGGCAAAGTCAACTTTAGGCAGTTGATCGCTGGAATGATGGAGGAGGAAGGGAAGCTTCGGAGACCATGGTTGATAATTCAGTCCAGGCAGATTTTAGTCCCTGGTGTTTCTGGGAAGTCCTGCTTTAGGACAGAGGGCATTTCCTGCTGGGCATCAGTTTTGTGTTTAGCAAAGTCTTTCTTCACAGTGAGAAATGTTTCTAGATGGATGCTGTTGGATGCGTGGGGGTAGGGGTCCTTCTCTCAAACAGTGGGTACAATTCTAATGAGAACAGTATGCCCAGCTTTGCTCCAGGGCATGTCACTTAAATGACCCTTCTTTCTCCTTCTTTGTCTTCTAAGGAGTTCTGAAAATCCAGGGGGCCTCGGGTAGAAAAAAATACGAGTCCTTATGTGCCCCAAGGTCTTTGAGGGTTGGCTCCCCTCCACTGCTCCCATTCAGAAGACCTTGAGAGAGTCACTGTCATTTCCCTTGCTCCCGGGCCACCCCAAGGAGCTCCGTCCTAGGACCAGCCTCCTGACCTGCTGTTGGAGGGAGGCTCCGACACTTCCAGCCTTAGGTGATATGGCTGTGTCTAGATGTGCTTAACAAATTGCCTGTTCACTCAATTACATTTTATTTAATCATCTGTAATCATATAAATTATGCCTGATGGTAGTAAATGTTGGTGTCAGCTCCTAATTACAGGTTGATTAATTGGCTGGGGTGGTCTGTATTACTATTTATATAAGAATACAGAAGGAGGATGATAAATTAGGATGGGTAATCTGAGCCCAGGAACATGGCCCCTGTCCAACTGCACTCCACGTTTAGGGGGTGGGGAAGCCACTGCCCTCTTCCCTGCCCTCTTATCAGATGCCTCTAGGGTGGTTTGTGGTGTTCTGACTGACTGATCTTGGCAACACCTGAGTCAAGAAGTATTTATTATTATTTAGTTAGTGTGTGTGTGTGTGTGCGCGTGTGTGAAATTTTTGCCACTTAGTGCTTCTCCTTTTGGCTGTGGTGGAGATGAATAACAGCAAACTCATTAACTTCAGTTGGGCTCATTACAACCTGCTGGGTCCAGAAAGTTTCAGTGTTGGATCTGGCATGGAGAACAGGACTCCCAAGAAAGGAAAAGTGTGTGTGTGTGTGTGTGGGGGGACTTAATAGATGCACAAGACAATTTCTCTCTTTTTTCTTTTTTTTATTGGATATTTTCATTATTTACATTTCAAATGTTTCCAGATCTCCCCTCTGGAATCCCTCTATCCCATCCCTCCTCCCCCTGCCTCTATGAGGGTGCTTCCCCACCCACTCACCCACCCACACACTCTCGCCTTCCTACCCTGGCATTCCCCTACATTGGGGCATCAAACCCTCAGAGGACCAAGGGCTGTTCCTCCCATAATGTCCAACAAGGTTATCCTCTGCCACATATGTGGCCAAAGTCATGGGTCCCTTCATGTGTACTCTTTGGTTGGTGATCCAGTCCCTGGGAGCTCCAGGGGGTCTAGCCTATTGACATTGTTGCTCCTTCCATGGGGCTGCAAACCTCCTCAGCTCCTTCAGTCCTTTCTCCAACTCCTTCATCGGGAACTCCAAGCTCAGTCCAATGGTTGGCTGTGAGCTTCTGCCTCTGCATTTGTCAGGCTCTGGCAGAGTCTCTCAGGAGACAGCCATATCAGGCTTCTATCAGCCAGCACTTCCAAGCATCCTCAATAGGGTCCAGGTTTGACGACTGTAAATGGGATGGATCCCCAGGTGGGTCAGTCTCTGGTTGGTCTTTCTCTGGTTGGCCTTTCTAGTCTCCACACTTTGTCTCCATATTTCTTCCTGTGTGCATTTTGTTACCCCTTCTAAGAAGCACTGAAACATTCACACTTTGCCCTTCCTTGTTCTTGAGCTTCAATGGTTTGTGAATTTTATCATGGGTAGTCCAAGCTTTTGGGCTAATATCTACTTATCACTGAGTGCCTACCATGTATGTTCTTTTGTGACTGAGTTACCTCACTCAGGATGATATTTTCAAGTTCCACTCATTTACCTGTGAATTTCATGAAGTCATTGTTTTTAATAGCTGAGTACTTCATTGTGTGAATGTGTTGCATTTTCTGTATCCATTCCTCTGTTGAGGGACATCTGGGTTCTTTCCACCTTCTGGCTATTATAAATAAAGCTGCGATGAACATAGTGGAGCATGTGTCCTTGTTATATGTTGGAGAAACTTTTGGGTATAAGCCCAGGAGTGATATAGCTGGGTCCTCAGTTAGTACTATGTCCAGTTTTCTGAGGAACCGCCAGACTGATTTCCAGAGTGGTTGTATCAGCTTGCAATCCCACCAGCAATGGAGGAGTGTTCCTCTTTCTCCACATCCTCACCAGCATCTGCCGTCACCTTAGTTTTTGATCTTAGCCATCCTGACTGGTGTGAGGTGGAATCTCGGGGTTGTTTTGATTTGCATTTCCCTGATGACTTAAGATGTTGAACATTTCTTTAGGTGCTTCTCGTCCTATAAGACAATTTCTTATTAGTCATATTTGTTGTTTCCTCTAAAATATCTCTATTAATTCTTTGATAATTTTATACAGTGTATGTTGATCATATTTAACCCAGGTCTATCCATGCCTTCTTTCCACCCACCTAGCTTTATGTCCTCTTTAAAAAAAATCCTCATTGAGTCTAATATGTTATGCTTACACTCTTGTGTGTAGGGCCATCCACTGGAGCCCCTGAAGAAAACTGACTGTCCCTCCAGTTGTTTGGTTCAGAAGTTCAGCTCCTCAGCTGCGGGTGACTCCCTCTCCCCTCAATGCTCAGGTCTTTGTCCGGCTTCAGCTTGCTGTGGTCTTATGCAAACTGTCATAACTGTTGTGAGTTCACTGTGAGCTAGTTTTTGTTATCTTCATGTAGACATAGGCACACGTAGGTAGAGAGAATCTTAACTGAAGAACTGTGTACGTGAACATGTTTGTGGAAGGATTGTTTCATTGTCGTCATCTGCTGACTCCTATACTCTCTCTTCCCCCTCTTATGCAGTGGTCTCTGGGCCATGGAGGAGGGGGTGGAGTATAGATGTTCCATTTAGGGCCAGGCATTCTAGACTTTTATTTTTGCACCTTGGCTAGTTGTGAGTCTCTGTATTAATCACCATCTAATGCAAACATAGCTTCTCTGATGAGGACTGAGAGATTCATTAATCTGTCAGTGTAGCAATCTTATATCCCACCAGAAAGGAATTGGTTACTCCTATGACATTTGCACCACTATTGTACAGTGGGCATAACTTGCTAGGCTGGTCATTATTGTAGTTCACAGGGTGTACAGATGGGTAAGATTGGCAATTATTTAAACTTGCTTATAGTGTGTATAGCACTGTGACAGTTTGCCATTAAAATGGCACTTCCGGGACCAGCTCTATGTTCTGTGACTTAAGTATGTTGTATCTTCAGAAATAGGGTCTTATCATCAAATTCCAAGAACTTAACCAAGAGTATTGCTAATAAACCATCTCTCCAGTCCCTCTATGTCCTGTTTTTTACTTGGCTTGTTTGTTTTCTTGGTGGATAGATTTTTTTTTTTGTTCTCTTTATAGCCTAGATATTAGCACCTGTCAGTTGTATAGTGGTAAAGACTTACCCCCTTTCTGCAGGCTACCCCTTCATTCAAATAATGGTGTCTTTAGTTTCATGAGATCCCATTTATCTACTGTTCATTTTAATACCTGGACTACCAGGGTCCCACCCAAAAAAATCCTTTTGTGTGTGTATAAGTTCAAGCATATTCCTGACTTTATCTTCCATCAGATTCAGGGTATCAGGTCTCATGTTGAGGTCCTTGATCCATTTGGAGTTTTGTGCAGGGTGAGAGACAAGGATCTAGTTTCATTATTATACATGCAGCTGTCCAGTTTGAACAGAACTATTTGTTGAAAATGCTGTGTTTTCTCCAATGTGTATTGTTGACTTCCTTATGATTATTGGAGGAATGTAGGCTTATATGTAGGTCCTCAGTTCTATCCCATTGATCAAAGTGTCTGTTTTACATTAGTACCATGTTGAAAACCAACATGGTTGTTGTTGCTGTAGCTCTGTAGTATAGCTTGACATAGAGGATGGTTATACCACCAGAAGGTTTTCTTTCTTTTTTTTTTCCCACAATTTTTTGTTTACTACCTTGGATCTTCTGTGTTTATATATGAAAAATAAGACCCCACACCACCATTTTTTGTGAAGCGTTGCACTGGATAGAGACTGTATTACTCTGTAGGTTGCTTTTGGCAGGATGGCCATTTTTATAACATTACTCCCATAAGTCCAGGAGCATGGGAGGTCTTTTCATCTCCAGGTATTTTCTTCAATTTCTTTCTTCAGTCTCTTAAAGCTGTCCTCACATAAATCGTTCACTTATTTTGTTACTATTTTTTTTATGATATTTCATTTTTTGAGGCCATCGTGAAAGGGGTTGTTTCTCTGATTTCTTTCTTGGTACACATGTCATTGGCATATGGAAGGGTACTGTGTTTTTTGTCTTACTTTTGCATCCTGCTACTTGTTCAAATGTATTTTTCAGCTGTAGGCATTTTCTGGTGGTTTCTGTCTTTGAAGAATCAAGGACATGTAGCAGATTATCTTTATTGATTTATGTACATTGAACCATCCCTGCAAATCTGGGTTGAAGCCAACTTGACCATGGTGGTTGATCTTTTTGATGCATCTTTAAATTTTCTTTGAAAGTATTTTATTGTGAAATTTTGTGTCTATGTTCAAAAGCAATATTGACCTATCACTTTCTCTTTGTTATTCAGTCTGTGTCTGGTTTTGGTATCAGGGCAATACTGATTTCATAAAAAGAAGTGCTTCTTTTCTATTTTATATTTTTTATTTTATATATATTTTATATTTATATTTATTTTATATATATTTTATATTTGAGGACTATCAGTATTCTTCTTTGAAGGTCTGGTAGAATTTACTGCTTCTATAAAGTTGGAGGTTGTGATCTATTTAAGTTATTTACCATCTATTGGTGAGAGTGAAATATTGAAGAATGGAGCTTCAATATGACTGTGTTGTATTTACTCTGTCATCTTAGATCAAATAGTATTTCTTTTATGAAGTTGTCTGCCCTTGTGTTTGGTGCATAAATGTATAGGACTGTAGTATCCTCTTGGTGATTTTTTTTCCTTAATAGGTATAAAATGTCCCTCCTTATCTCTTCTGACTAGTTTGGCTTGAAGCCCATTTTATCAGATTAATACAGACAAACCTGCTTGCTTTCTAGTTCCAATGGCTTGGGTAAAAGGGTTTCATCCTTTACCCTATGTGATGTCTGTTGTTGATTGTGAGATGTGTTTCTTGGAGGCAGTAAGAAGATACTGTTTTCTAGCACTATTAGTCTGTCTCTGCTAATTGGGGGGATTGAGACCATTGATATTGATTCATTATTGAACAATAATAAAGTCATTTTGTTTTTGTGGTCTTTTCTTAGACTTCTTTTGATTAGATGTTATAAAATTGTTTATACTGTATGCCAACTTGGGGTATGTTTAACTTTTTCAGATTTAAGTTTCCCCTCTAAAAATTCCTTGTAAATCTTGTTTAGTGGTTATAAATTACTTAAAATCTGTTTTTATTGTGGAAGTCTGTTTTTCTCTTTCAATCCTAACTGCTAGTTTTGTTGCGTATTGTCGTCCAGGATGACATTAGTGACCTTTCATAATTTGTAGAACACTTCTTCAATCCCTTCTGGCTTTCAAAGTCTCCATTGAAAAATGAGCTATTACTCTGATGACCCTGCCTTTATATGTGACTTGGTTGTTCTCTCTTACAGTTTTAAACATCCTTTCTTTGTTTTGTACCTTTTGTGTTTTGACTATTATATGACATGAGGAGTTCCTTCTTATGGTCCTTTCTATTTGACCGTCTGTATGTTTCCTGTACCCTCATTTCCTTAGATTAAGGGAATTTTCTTTTGTTGAAATATTCTCAGGGTCTTTGACATGGGTTTCCTGTCTTTTTATATATATATAATTAGTGGGTTTGGTTTTTGTTGTATTAGAGTTTCTGAATGTTGTATTCATGAGTTTTAATAGATTTAACTTTTCCTTTGACTGAGCTGTTCAACTCCTCTACCCTGTCTTCAATATCCAATATTCCCTCTTTCACCTTGTTCAGGCTATTTGTGAGTCCTTCCTTTGAGCATTTTGTTTGACTTCCTGAATTTTTTAATTTTGATTTTATTTCAGTTTGGCTTTTCTTCAAATATTCCATTTCTTTATTAAATTTTATTTTCATATTTTAGATCATTTTCATAATTTCATTCAACTGTTTGTGTCTTCATTTCAGAATTTATTCACATCCTCTTTCAGTTTCTCAGACATACTATAGCTATTTTGAAATTATTGTCTTGGATGTTGTATTAGTCAGTGTTCTCTAAAGGAATATATATATGTAAAGGACTTACTAGAGTGGCATACAGGCTGTGGTCTGAGTAGTCCAAGAATGACTGTCTCCCAAGGGAAAGACCAAGAATCTGGCAGCTGTCTAGTCTAGGAGTCTGGATGTCTCAGCAGTCTCAATCTGATATTGGAGCCCCAGAGCTGCTGCTCTTTAGTCCATATTGGAATCCCATGGTAGTGGATTATCATACAAGTAAAGGAATCCCTGAGCAACAGTGTAGATGAATTTGCTGGTGTCAGGGAGGGAAAATAGAAAAAAAGAAAAAAACTTTTCATGATTCACAGGATAGTTCTTCTGAACTTGAATGATTCAATTGAGAAGATCCCTGCAATCATACCTAGCAGCTTGGGTTTTAGTCAATTTCAGATGTAGTCAAGTTGACAACCAACAGAAACCACCACACATGGAATCCAAGTTGCTTTTCTGGGGATGATTACTGCGGGAGTATTATTTTTTGGAGATGTGTTACTGGTTAAATATGTTATTTGTGCTTTTGTGATGGGACCTAGGCATCTAGAGTTAGGTAGTTGTTGAGTTTCTTGATGCAGATATCTGATCATGCTTTTGTTGCACAGGTAAACACCTCTCTGTTTACAGTTACCTCAACTTATCAGATTGTAGACCAACTGAACGTAGCTTAGAGTTTAGTCTTGGGAAAATTTGACATTGATGTGTGAGTGGGGTAGCAGAAGTAGTCTTGACTCAGCGAGGGCCAAGGATAGCTTTTGAGCCCAGGAGCTTAGAAGAGTTAGAAGATTCTCACAGCCAATCCTCAGGAGTCCGGAGGTGGGGGGACGTGCAGGACAAGTCCACAGGTACAGGGATATGTGGAATTGGCCACAGAAATCTGGCATTCCTATTTGGAGAGAGAGGAGGGGTGTGTGTGTGTGTGTGTGTGTGTGTGTGTGTGTGTGTGTGGCTCAGAATGGACTCTATACTTTTTTCTTTTTAGTAACATTAGGTCTTAGGGGATAATACCTTTAAAGCATTTACTTGGGATGTGCTAACTCTCACGCACTCACTTTTAACATTCTTGGTCCTCATCCCATTTCTAGATTGGGCTAACAATGAGTATGAAGCCACATGGGGCATGTGGGGAGTCAGGTGGAGATTGGGAGAGGCTACGAGTAGATTCTGATATCAGGGATGTTTTCTGAGACTTCATGCCAGTTTTTTTTTTTTTTTTTTTTTTTTTTTTTGTCTCCCAAGAAATGACGAACAAAGGAAGAAAGCCAGGTGGGTCTTGGCTCTGGAGCACAGGATTCCAGGTGATCATTATTGAAGAGGACTATCAGCTGGCCTTTCTCCTTAACATGCAAGTCACATTAGAAGCAATGTCTTACTGTCACTGCAGTTATTAGTGAGCATCCTTTCTTGGGGGTTTGATAGGAGTGCTGCATTATATAGCATCAAGGCACAGAACAAAGCCTCCGGTCTACATGCCTGCGCGTACCCAGCTCTTCTTAATTGGCCATCCAGGACAAATGGCTTGGCTTTATAGGGCTTCAATTTTCTTCTTTGTGAAGTGGGAAAATGATATGCCTACCATTATAGGGCATTGCTAGGATTTCATGAGTTAATGAATATATAAATGGCGAGGAAGTATTGGGTGAGTATTAAGTCACATCAAGAAATGCCAACCATCTTCATTGTCCGTTCATTTGATCTCAGAACAGCCTAAAGAGCTACCCAGATGGATTACTTAACTCCTCTATTGACTGAGGCAACTGAGTCCCCAGATAGGGAGCACTTGGCTTCAGGACAACATTTTACTTGATAGAAGGGCATAGGAACCTGTGCCCTGTGAATTTCAGTGGCAGGCAGGCAGGCAGGCTGGCAAGATCCCTCCCTACACGTGGGACAGAGAGGACATTCGGTGTCCTCTATCACTGCCTAGCCTTGCCCCTGGGACTTCCTGTTCAGTGTCTTCCTCAGATACTTGCTACCTCAGTTGTTGAGACAAGGTCTTCCATTGAGTCTAGAACTAGAGCTAGAGATCTCCTGCTGTCCAGTGCTAGGGTTATAGATACTACCATGTCAGCCTTTTTATGCAGATGCTGGACACTCGAACTCAGGTGTTCATGCTTGCTTATGATCCATCTTCCCAGCCCCCAGAGGTCACTATTTATTTCCCTTAATTTCTAATATACTCTTTCCCCATATTGGTAGGATGATCCACCTCCTTCCTCTGATAACACCCCATGAGTGTCAAATGGACTCCTCTGATCTCTCTTGTAAGTCAACTCTTTGAATGTTCCAGGGTTTCTTTGTGGGTCCCCATTGAGGCTTCTCACTTTTGGTGTGACTTAGAGTACCGCACCATTTAGGACCAGGAAATCTGATACATGATGCTTGGAGTTTTTAATCAGTAGAAACCTTTGGGTGTAAGTAACTGCAAGTAGACTAAAGGGAATATGCTAAAGCTAACACTCAAAGGGTTCATTAGCTCATGGGTCAAGGCTCCCAGAGTTGGGGCACTTGTGCGGTAGATAGTTGAACAGCTCAGCGGCATTCCTGTCTCTACAGTTTGTTGAACATCTCTATCCCACTGGGTCCCCCAGGGCCACAGACAACATCTGTCCTTCTGAACGTTATGCACAGATTGAGTGACTGCCAGTGAATGGGTGTTTCTTTTCACATATTTTTATTTTATTTTATTTTATTTTGCCATAGCAGGATCCTTTTATTTTTTTTTTCTTTCCATTTTTTATTAGGTATTTAGCTCATTTACATTTCCAATGCTATACCAAAAGTCCCCCATACCCACCCACCCCCACTCCCCTACCCGCCCACTCCCCCTTTTGGCCCTGGCGTTCCCCTGTTCTGGGGCATATAAAGTTTGTGTGTCCAATGGGCCTCTCTTTCAGTGATGGCCGACTAAGCCATCTTTTGATACATATGCAGCTAGAGTCAAGAGCTCCCGGGTACTGGTTAGTTCATAATGTTGTTCCACCTATAGGGTTGCAGATCTCTTTAGCTCCTTGGGTACTTTCTCTAGCTCCTCCATTGGGAGCCCTGTGATCCATCCATTAGCTGACTGTGGGCATCCACTTCTGTGTTTGCTAGGCCCCAGCATAGTCTCACAAGAGACAGCTACATCTGGGTCCTTTCGATAAAATCTTGCTAGTGTATGCAATGGTGTCAGCGTTTGGATGCTGATTATGGGGTGGATCCCTGGATAAGGCAGTCTCTACATGGTCCATCCTTTCATCTCAGCTCCAAACTTTGTCTTTGTAACTCCTTCCATGGGTGTTTTGTTCCCACTTCTAAGGAGGGGCATAGTGTCCACACTTCAGTCTTCATTTTTCTTGAGTTTCATGTGTTTAGGAAATTGTATCTTATATCTTGGGTATCCTAGGTTTTGGGCTAATATCCACTTATCAGTGAGTACATATTGTGTGAGTTCCTTTGTGAATGTGTTACCTCACTCAGGATGATGCCCTCCAGGTCGATCCATTTGGCTAGGAATTTCATAAATTCATTCTTTTTAATAGCTGAGTAGTACTCCATTGTGTAGATGTACCACATTTTCTGTATCCATTCCTCTGTTGAGGGGCATCTGGGTTCTTTCCAGCTTCTGGTTATTATAAATAAGGCTGCTATAAACATAGTGGAGCATGTGTCCTTCTTACCAGTTGGGGCATCTTCTGGATATATGCCCAGGAGAGGTATTGCTGGATCCTCCGGTAGTACTATGTCCAATTTTCTGAGGAACCGCCAGACTGATTTCCAGAGTGGTTGTACAAGCCTGCAATCCCACCAACAATGGAGGAGTGTTCCTCTTTCTCCACATCCTCGCCAGCATCTGCTGTCACCTGAATTTTTGATCTTAGCCATTCTGACTGGTGTGAGGTGGAATCTCAGGGTTGTTTTGATTTGCATTTCCCTGATGATTAAGGATGTTGAACATTTTTTCAGGTGCTTCTCTGCCATTCGGTATTCCTCAGGTGAGAATTCTTTGTTCAGTTCTGAGCCCCATTTTTTAATGGGGTTATTTGATTTTCTGAAGTCCACCTTCTTGAGTTCTTTATATATGTTGGATATTAGTCCCCTATCTGATTTAGGATAGGTAAAGATCCTTTCCCAATCTGTTGGTGGTCTCTTTGTCTTATTGACGGTGTCTTTTGCCTTGCAGAAACTTTGGAGTTTCATTAGGTCCCATTTGTCAATTCTCGATCTTACAGCACAAGCCATTGCTGTTCTGTTCAGGAATTTTTCCCCTGTGCCCATATCTTCAAGGCTTTTCCCCACTTTCTCCTCTATAAGTTTCAGTGTCTCTGGTTTTATGTGAAGTTCTTTGATCCATTTAGATTTGACCTTAGTACAAGGAGATAAATATGGATCGATTCGCATTCTTCTACATGATAACAACCAGTTGTGCCAGCACCAATTGTTGAAAATGCTGTCTTTCTTCCACTGGATGGTTTTAGCTCCCTTGTCGAAGATCAAGTGACCATAGGTGTGTGGGTTCATTTCTGGGTCTTCAATTCTATTCCATTGGTCTACTTGTCTGTCTCTATACCAGTACCATGCAGTTTTTACCACAATTGCTCTGTAGTAAAGCTTTAGGTCAGGCATGGTGATTCCACCAGAGGTTCTTTTATCCTTGAGAAGACTTTTTGCTATCCTAGGTTTTTTGTTATTCCAGATGAATTTGCAAATTGCTCCTAATTCGTTGAAGAATTGAGTTGGAATTTTGATGGGGATTGCATTGAATCTGTAGATTGCTTTTGGCAAGATAGCCATTTTTACAATGTTGATCCTGCCAATCCATGAGCATGGGAGATCTTTCCATCTTCTGAGATCTTCTTTAATTTCTTTCTTCAGAGACTTGAAGTTTTTATCATACAGATCTTTCACTTCCTTAGTTAGAGTCACGCCGAGATATTTTATATTATTTGTGACTATTGA
Source organism: Mus musculus (assembly GCF_000001635.26). Classification (NCBI taxonomy): domain Eukaryota; kingdom Metazoa; phylum Chordata; class Mammalia; order Rodentia; family Muridae; genus Mus; species Mus musculus. The sequence goes on along the minus strand of NC_000084.6, from coordinate 76,790,412 downwards.
GAAGGGTGTTGTTTCCCTAATTTCTTTCTCAGCCTGTTTATTCTTTGTGTAGAGAAAGGCCATTGACTTGTTTGAGTTAATTTTATATCCAGCTACTTCACCGAAGCTGTTTATCAGGTTTAGGAGTTCTCTGGTGGAATTTTTAGGGTCACTTATATATACTATCATATCATCTGCAAAAAGTGATATTTTGACTTCCTCTTTTCCAATTTGTATCCCCTTGATCTCCTTTTGTTGTCGAATTGCTCTGGCTAATACTTCAAGTACTATGTTGAAAAGGTAGGGAGAAAGTGGGCAGCCTTGTCTAGTCCCTGATTTTAGTGGGATTGCTTCCAGCTTCTCTCCATTTACTTTGATGTTGGCTACTGGTTTGCTGTAGATTGCTTTTATCATGTTTAGGTATGGGCCTTGAATTCCTGATCTTTCCAGAACTTTTATCATGAATGGGTGTTGGATCTTATCAAATGCTTTTTCTGCATCTAACGAGATGATCATGTGATTTTTGTCTTTGAGTTTGTTTATATAGTGGATTACATTGATGGATTTTCGTATATTAAACCATCCCTGCATCCCTGGAATAAAACCTACTTGGTCAGGATGGATGATTGCTTTAATGTGTTCTTGGATTCGGTTAGCGAGAATTTTATTGAGGATTTTTGCATCGATATTCATAAGAGAAATTGGTCTGAAGTTCTCTATCTTTGTTGGATCTTTCTGTGGTTTAGGTATCAGAGTAATAGTGGCTTCATAAAATGAGTTGGGTAGATTACTTTCTACTTCTATCTTGTGAAAAAGTTTGTGCAGAACTGGAATTAGATCTTCTATGAAGGTCTGATAGAACTCTGCACTAAACCCGTCTGGTCCTGGGCTTTTTTTGGCTGGGAGACTATTTATAACTGCTTCTATTTCTTTAGGGGATATGGGACTGTTTAGAAGGTCAACTTGATCCTGATTCAACTTTGGTACCTGGTATCTGTCCAGAAATTTGTCCATTTCGTCCAGGTTTTCCAGTTTTGTTGAGTATAGCCTTTTGTAGAAGGATCTGATGGTGTTTTGGATTTCTTCAGGATCTGTTGTTATGTCTCCCTTTTCAGTTCTGATTTTGTTAATTAGGATTTTGTCTCTGTGCCCTCTAGTGAGTCTAGCTAAGGGTTTATCTATCTTGTTGATTTTCTCAAAGAACCAACTCCTCGTTTGGTTAATTCTTTGAATAGTTCTTCTTGTTTCCACTTGGTTGATTTCACCCCTGAGTTTGATTATTTCCTGCCGTCTACTCCTCTTGGGTGAATTTGCTTCCTTTTTTTCTAGAGTTTTTAGATGTATTGTCAAGCTGCTAGTATGTGCTCTCTCCCGTTTCTTCATGGAGGCACTCAGAGCTATGAGTTTCCCTCTTAGAAATGCTTTCATTGTGTCCCAAAGGTTTGGGTACGTTGTGACTTCATTTTCATTAAACTCTAAAAAGTCTTTAATTTCTTTCTTTATTCCTTCCTTGACCAAGGTATCATTGAGAAGAGTGTTGTTCAGTTTCCACGTGAGTGTTGGCTTTCTCTTATTTTTTTTGTTATTGAAGATCAGCCTTAGTGCATGGTGATCTGATAGGATACATGGGACAATTTCAATATTTTTGAATCTGTTGAGGCCTGTTTTGTGACCTATTATGTGGTCAATTTTGGAGAAGGTACCATGAGGTGCTGAGAAGAAGGTATATCCTTTTGTTTTAGGATAAAATGTTCTGTAGATATCTGTCAGATCCATTTGTTTCATAACTTCTGTTAGTTTCAGTGTGTCCCTGTTTAGTTTCTGTTTCCATGATCTGTCCATTGGTGAAAGTGGTGTGTTGAAGTCTCCCACTATTATTGTGTGAGGTGCAATGTGTGCTTTGAGCTTTACTAAAGTTTCTTTAATGAATGTGGCTGCCCTTGTATTTGGAGCATAGATATTCAGAATTGAGAGTTCCTCTTGGAGGATTTTACCTTTGATGAGAACGAAGTGCCCCTCCTTGTCTTTTTTGATGACTTTGGGTTGGAAGTCAATCTTATCAGATATTAGGATGGCTACTCCAGCTTGTTTCTTCATACCATTTGCTTGGAAAATTGTTTTCCAGCCTTTTATTCTGAGGTAGTGTCGATCTTTTTCTCTGAGATGTGTCTCCTGTAAACAGCAAAATGTTGGATCTTGTTTGTGTAGCCAGTTTGTTAGTCTATGTCTTTTTATTGGGGAGTTGAGACCATTGATGTTAAGAGATATTAAGGAAAAGTAATTGTTGCTTCCTGTTATTTTTGTTGTTAAAGTTGGCATTCTGTTCTTGTGGCTGTCTTCTTTTAGGTTTGTTGAGGGATTACCTTCTTGTTTTTTCTAGGGCATTGTTCCCGTTCTTGTATTGGTTTTTTTCTGTTATTAACCTTTGAAGGGCTGGATTCGTGGAGAGATAATGTGTGAATTTGGTTTTGTCGTGGAATACTTTGGTTTCTCCATCTATGGTAATTGAGAGTTTGGCTGGGTATAGTAGCCTGGGCTGGAATTTGTGTTCTCTTAGTGTCTGTATAACATCTGTCCAGGCTCTTCTGGCTTTCATAGTCTCTGGTGAAAAATCTGGTGTAATTCTGATAGGCTTGCCTTTGTATGTTACTTGACATTTTTCCCTTACTGCTTTTAGTATTCTATCTTTATTTAGTGCATTTGTTGTTCTGATTATTATGTGTCGGGAGGAATTTCTTTTCTGGTCCAGTCTATTTGGAGTTCTGTAGGCTTCTTGTATGTTCATAGGTATCTCTTTCTTTAGATTTGGGAAGTTTTCTTCAATAATTTTGTTGAAGATGTTTGCTGGTCCTTTGAGTTGAAAATCTTCATTCTCATCCACTCCTATTATCCGTAGGTTTGGTCTTCTCATTGTGTCCTGGATTTCCTGGATGTTTTGAGTTAGGATCTTTTTGCATTTTCCATTTTCTTTGATTGTTGTGCCGATGTTCTCTATGGAATCTTCTGCACCTGAGATTCTCTCTTCCATCTCTTGTATTCTGTTGCTGATGCTCAAATCTATGGTTCCAGATTTCTTTCCTAGGGTTTCTATCTCCAGTGTTGCCTCACTTTGAGTTTTCTTTATTGTTTCTACTTCCCTTTTTAGGTCTAGTATGGTTTTGTTCATTTCCATCACCTGTTTGTATGTTTTTTCCTCTTTTTCTGTAAGGACTTCTACCTGTTTGATTGTGTTTTCCTGTTTTTCTTTAAGGACTTGTAACTCTTTAGCAGTGTTCTCCTGTATTTCTTTAAGTGATTTATTAAAGTCCTTCTTGATGTCCTCTACTATCATCATGAGATATGCTTTTAAATCTAGGTCTAGGTTTTCGGGTGTGTTGGGGTGCCCTGGACTGGGCGAAGTGGGAGTGCTGGGTTCTGATGATGGTGAGTGGTCTTGGTTCCTGTTAGTAGGATTCCTATGTTTACCTTTCGCCATCTGGTAATCTCTGGAGTTAGTAGTTATAGTTGACTCTGTTTAGAGGTTGTTCTTCTGGTGATTCTGAGGCCGCCTCCCGAGCCAGGCGGACACCTGTCCTCTGGTCCAGGTGGTGGCCGGCTGTCTGTGGCCCGCCAAGGGTGCTGCCTCAGCGGCTCTGTGCTTCTGCCCGTCCCAGAAGCTGTCAGGTTCTCTGGCGCACCCTCTAACCTGTTCAGACTAATTTCCTAAGTTCTGCTGAGCCCCGGAACCCAGATGGCGACCGCTGCTGCTGAGGCTGAGGCCACCTCCCAAGCCAGGCGGACACCTGTCCTCTGGTCCGGACGGTGGCCGGCTGTCTGTGGCCCGCCAAGGGTGCTGCCTCAGCGGCTCTGTGCTTCTGCCCGTCCCAGAAGCTGTCCGGTTCTCTGGTGCACCCTCTAACCTGTTCAGACTAATTTCCTAAGTTCTGCTGAGCCCCGGAACCAAGATGGCGACCGCTGCTGCTGAGGCTCTCACTTATTTTTAAATGAGCCTAAGTTGCCCATCTGATGATGTCTCAAATCTCACTGGGGAAGACTGAGCCACATGTCCACACTAGTCATTGTCCAAAGGATCGAGAAAGCTATGACTGTCTGAGACCTATCTCCCAATATATCTCAGGCACAAAGAATCAAGTATCTCAGGCAAACCGGAAGGAAGGAGGCATTCCCAGTGAGGATGATATGGCCATGAACTCTCCAGGGCTTGGGTAGTAATGATTAAAGTGGGCCAAACCACAGGATCTCAGTAGGATGGTAGTACTCTTTGTTCTTTTTCCTTCCTGGAGAGTGAGCAACAAGAAGCACATAGCCCTGTTGCCACTGGCAATCATCTTGGAAACATGAGGGAGCACGTGTTAAATGGAATCTGACATCAGCAAAACTGAGCTGAGCAAGGAGAAGACAGCAGCGCTCCTATGACATCATCACCGCCCCAGACCCAGAACTGCTACCTCTCACCATCATGACTCCCCTGACCCCAGACTGCTGAGTGTGTCTTTCTTACTCCCCCGACTTCAGCCCACGGAGAGGGTCTTATTGAAACAGGCATCCAGTGTTGTGTTCTTTTACAAAGGAGGAAAGAACAAGAGTGAGTGAGCTGCTTTGGGTTCTCTACGCAGCTGAGTGATGGATGAAAAGAAGACCAATCTTATGAGCCTGGCTCCACCCCCCCCAACCCCCATAGCTCCACTCTATACCCCTCCCTTCCATCCAATTCCCACCTACCATCAGGGACTGTTTGCCAGTGATCCGAAGCTACTGAGAAGCGATCTGGGGAGTCTGGGAAGAAGGTGAAAGGGTCTATCTAGTAGGGTCTGCTGGGGAAACCTAATTCCTTGACTTGGGGCTGGCTGCCATCTGGACAGAGATATTATTACTCTGTCTTTTCTTTGTTGGGCTCTGTAGTGGGGACAATGGATTACAGTGAATTGTGCAGTCAATGATGTTTCCTACTTCCTTGGGGGAAACTTTAAAAAAAAAAAAAAAAAAAAACAAAGGGCAAGAGCCCCACTGAGAGAGAGAGAGAGAAAGCAGGATGGAGAAGGGGAATACACTAGAGAGCCAAGGCCACAGGCACCTCTGAGGTTGATCATCAATGAAGGAAAGCAGGGCAGATCGCAGCCCTTGTGTTGTCCTGGCCACACTGCTTCATCTGTACAACATTTTATCTCAGAGCCCAGGTGGATTTTGCTGGAAGAAGCCGTGTCTCAGAAGAGACCACCTGTGAGGCTCACCACAGCTCCGCTGAGTCCATGTGGATCTTTGTGGTTGAAATAGTACTAGAGATGCCTGGCCCTGCCTGGCCTTTATACTGCTGTCTTTACCAGTCATTGACTGTGGGCCCTGAAGGACCTGGTGACTTTCTGCAGCTGAGGCAGTCCAATGAGACCCACTCCAGAGAGACTGCTGCTAACTACTTTCCTGGAAGTCAGACCACACCTTCTTCTTTAGTAGGGATTTGGGTAGTCATTCTCTTTGTCCACACATCTCCCTGCCACACCTATCTCCAGTGGCCACCTCTGATCATCTCCCATCTTTAGACTTGTCTCTGGGTTCGAAGCAGCCTTCTCTATGGTGCTGTGACAATCTGCATCACCCACATTGTCCAAGGGATTCCAAGGATGGTGCTTTCACCTCCCTTTCTATCTCTCCATGGTGATGCTCTTTGAATACGAGGCTGTCACATCACTTCCAACCAATGCTTCCTGTCTGCAGTGAGCTCAGGCAGTGTATGAGTCTCAGGACCTTTGAGTCGACTTAAAGCCTTAGGACCACATCCCAGATGCAGGATCCCAGTCTATCAGGCTGGCCTTTCAGAGATGGATGCTTAAAGTGATATTGACTCAGAGAAGTAGTGGGACCTGATGGAGGCCAGATTCAAGGAAAGATTTATTTGACCCGGGTTTGAGATTTTTAGTTCGTCAAAGAAGGAACGGGATGACTGGGCAGCTCAGTTCATGTGGCCAGAGCTCATGGTGGAAGCTTGCCACATTAGGGTATTGGGAAGTAGACTGAAGCTGTACCAGAGTCTAAACTGCCTTCACTGTCCTACCTAGTATCTTATTTCTACCAACTGAGCCTCATCTCCTAGGGGTCCTGAAACTTGGGAACAAACATTCAAAATACAAAATCCTGTAGAGAAACATTTCAGATTCAAACCATGAAGATCTTCATCTGTAACAAACAGACAGACAGACACACAGATGGGTGCACACACACACACACACACACACACACACCACACCACACACACACACACACACCACACACACACACACACACACACACACACACACACACACACACACACACACAGAGGCTTGCACAGAAATGCATACACACATGCATGCACATGCATGTACACACATGAATACAGGCACACACACAACACCCAGACACACATCTCCCTTTCTGTTTCTTGTATAAGACTATTGCAAAGCAAACATAGTGACAGCTATGTAGACACAAGGCAAAATGGAAAGTTTGAGGCATTGTGGACAGTGCCACCATCAGTTCTGTTGGTGGAAGCTGTGCTTGATACACGGTGGCCTTTAAGACAAGTGCCAAGTGTGTCACTTGTCTAACACAACTGCACTGATTTCCCTGCAGATGGACCAGGTGCCTTTGTCTCCCCAAAGTCATCCTGAGACCCTCCTGTGCTTGCTCTGGTGGGGTGCTTTTCTGACCTATCTGTCTTGCTCCTCTCCTCCTCTTATCCAGAGTGTTTTGGGAGTCATGGCAGTGTACAACCGTGGGTGTGATCAGTATGGGCTAGCAGCTCTTTTCTGTCTTAACCTGCGTCATTCAGGGTTGCCTGGGCAGGGCTCTAACAGAATACTTTTTCTCAGACTGGCTCACAGTTGGTGTCATATTTTCTCTTCACTGGGATCAAACCAAGATTCAGCAAGTGTTTTTGGGGTATCTTAATATGTCAGTCCTATGTAGAGTCACGGGGATACAATGATAATACAGACTAAAATGTCTGTTCTCATGGGGGTCACACACTGGTGGAAGGTGGAAAGCACATAATAAATAAATAAATAAATAAATAAATAAATAAATAAATATATTTACACTAGATATATAATTATATCTAAGTATATATCTACATGTATATCTAGTATAATTATTTGTCTATATGATATATACATATACACATACATATAATACACCTATACATCATATACATTATATACATCAACACATGCATCAACATCAACATATACATATTCATATACACCACATACATCATATATACACACATATATCATATACATATATATTATATACATATATATCATATGCACATATACATGCATATGCATATATATAATGCTGGATGGCAGCAGCCATGCAAAGAACAACCAAGCAGGTAAGGGAACCAGATGTGAAGAAAAGGAAAAATGTGTTGCTTTACATAGGAAAGAGCCTTGTGGGATGGGAGACTTGTAATGGGACTGCCCTGTGGGATGGGAGGCTAGTAATGGGACTGCCCTGTGGCACTGTGAGGAGCCGAGGGAGCATTCATCCCCAGGAGGCCCAGCAAATGCTCTGAGGAAAGGGGAGGCAGCCCTGGACTGGAGCAGGGAGATGGAGATGGGAGAGGTAGGTGGTAGAGAGAAGACCAGAGGGGTGACAGGGGCTGTGAGTGGACACTAGACAAGGTCTGGGGTAGGGGTTCTGAGCTCAGTGGCACAACCTGACTTGGGTTTAAAAAAAACCCCTTCAGACTGGTGAGTAACTGGGTTCTGAGAAGCCAGTGATGGAGCGAGGAGATAGTGAGGAATCTGCTGTGGTGCCCCTAGCTTGGGGCCAGGATGCAGCAAAAGGAAGGGTGGGCTCATTGGCTTGGAGCATCTTAAAGGGATATTGGCATGATTTATGACAAATGAGACTGGACCAGAGGGTGGTTTGGAGTAAAAAAATCGGAGAGTGCACAGCTGGTGGCAGACAGGACTGGGAGAGACTGGAAGAAACTGGCTTCTGGGCTTCGCCTTTGCCTTCTCATGTGGGGTGTGCCTGTGTGCTAGTCAGACTTTTTCTGCTGTGACAGGATCCCCCATAGAACCAACTTAGGGAGGAAGGACTTATTCGGCTCACGGCCTCAGAGGTTTTGTTCCAGGATGGTGGGGAGACGGTGGTGGAACACAGCAGCTTACACGATGATGGCAGCCAGCCACTGGGAAGTAAGCACATGCCTGCACTAGCTGGCTCGATCCTGTTTTCTCCATTCCATTGGCTTCTCTGTGCCTCCTACATTCACACAGGTCTTCCCCACTAGGTATCCTTAGTTTCTGGAAACACTCTCCCTGACACTCCCAGAAATGTCCTCTGCCAATTACCTTTTCTAATGTGCACCTCTCAGTTCAACTAAGTCAATGACCCATCACAGCCCAAGTGGGTCAAGGCTGTGTGCTTTTGTGCAAGCGTATGTGTGTGTTTGGGAGTGTGCTTGTATTTGTGTGTTATTGTATCTATAGGTGCACGCAGCTAGGCTGAGTAAAAGCAGCCATTGGAGAGGCCCTGCTTTCCTGCTGATGGCTTCCAGAGGCAGAACTAGTACATAGGTTGTGCTCTCTGCTTATGCCTCTCACCCCCCCCCCCCATCCAGGGCCCAGCTAATCTGGTTTGCATGAAGTAGCCCTTCCCCCACCTGCTCTTGCTGTAGAAAGAGAAGATTGAGCCCTCAGGGCTTCATTCTGGCTCTTATTTTCTCAGCCCAAATCCCAGCTGACCAGCTCTGTGACTGGGCATCCCTTTGTAGCTCAGAGACGGATGGGGACAGGCTGCAGTGGCAGCTGGGATGGACAGAAAAGGAGATGTAACCAAGACAGAGGCAGGAAGAGCAACCTGATGACATACTGTGTGTGTGTGTGTGTGTGTGTGTGTGTGTGTGTGTGTGTGTGCTTTCAGGGTGAGATGGATGCCTAAGCCATTCTACAGAGGGAATGTCTATAAAAATGCTGAAACCACTCTGGCCATTCTGAGTCCTCCCAGGGCCTCTCCTGTCCTGGCCCTGACCCAGCTCTGCTTTGAGGTTTATAGTTACTTCCTGGTTAGAGATCTTAGATGCACTACCCAGAAACTTCTGCAGGTCGTTATTCACCCCCCTTCCTGTGTTAGCATGCATGCTATCTTGGAATCCTCACTATACTGAGAGGGCAGTGCCTGTTATAAACCAGCACTCACTCACATGTTTGCCTCAAATCAGTGTTTCCTAATTCATTAGAATTATCTGGAGAACTCCACGAATTAATTTTAGGGATTAATATTTAAATTAATCTGGAGGGAGGCCTTGGTTGGTAAGTTTCTTGCCACGAAAACTTGAGGAGCCTGAGTTTAGCTCTTCAGCACTCATGTTAACCAGACCCAATAAATAAATAAATAAATAAATAAATAAATAAATAAATAAATAAAACTCCAGGAGAGACAGAGACAGGTAGGCCCCCGGAGCTCACTGACAGAAGCCTGGCTAATGGGTGGGTTCTAGGTTCAGAGAGGTCATTAACCTTGACCTCTGCCCTCCCGCATCCCTGATATGCACGTACATGGACACATGTGTACTCACATGCACTCAGACACACAAAGTTCAGAAACATTAGTAGGAAAATGTGAACAACTAGATAGGAACAAACATTTCTTAGCCCTCTATGGACATGAGTATATAGCCATTGTTACTTTCACGAGTGGTGACAGAAGGGTCCTGGGAAACTCGGGACCCTGCTGACAGATCTGAATTAGACTTCTGGGATGGACGAAACACATGATTACTGTGTTGGTGGCTTAAAAAAACCCCAAGAGTTTATTCTTTGCAGTTCTGGAGGCAGAAGTCTGCAGTCACTGCCCGCGGGCTGAGATCGTGGGGTACACAGAGCTGAGTTTTCTCTGGAGGATGGAAGGGAGGAAGCATGGCTTGCCTCTCGCTCGTTCTCTTTGGCTCATGGCCACACCGTTCCAGTGTCTGACTCTGCTCTCACACACCTTCCCACCTTCTGTCTTCTGTCTTTGACAGGTCTTCTCGACCTTCTGTAGATAGCACTTCCCACAGATAGCACTTCAGCCCCACCCAGCCCCCCAGGCCTCTCTCTTCATCTCAAGATTTTTAATCACATTTGCAAAGATTCTCTTTTGCCCAAAATAACATTGGTAGCTCCAGGGCCTGGGTCCTGCTATGTTGGTTGATTGTTACTCGGTCTTCTACGAAGGAAACCAGAGGAATGGAAATAGCTCAGGAAGAAGGCTTGCTCGGGGAGGAGCTAGAAGGTACAAAAACCCTGCCTGGGATGTCTACAAGCCTTCTCTTCCCAGGGCCGCCCAGTATTGTGAAGATTGAAGCATGACTCTCCTTGCCATTTTGGATCTGCTCAGTGTCTGCTCCTTCTCTGGAGTCCATTCCCACCCCAGGTGGAGGACTCTCCCAGCCTGGCTGGCAGTTTCTGGCCCCTGGCATCTCACAGGCTGCACTTGTGCCTGCTAAGCACGCTCTAGGGTCCAGCTGGTCCCTGGGACCATGGTACCCTGGGAAAGGCTGGTCTTCAGTGATGCCGTCTCTACCTGTTACCCTCACTCTTTCAACAGTTACCTAGCTCCACCTGTGTGCCATCCCTTTTCCTGATGCTTGGGTTACAGTATTGGATGGACCAGAGCAGGTCTATCAGGTCTATGGCCCCTAGAGCTTGGATTCAGAGCAGGCAGGAAGAGGATAAATGAGAGAATGGAAAAATGAGCAAGATCAGTTCAGACAGGGAGAGTGCCACAGACAAACAAAATGGGCAGGGATAGGCAGTTGATTTGGTGAGTTTACACAGGCAGGGACCTCCCAATGAGGTGACACTGAGGTGAGTCAGAATGACATGGACCCATGCAGACCCATGCATCTGTACTTGCGGGGCAATGGAAGTAGCAGAGAACAAGGACCCAGGAATATAGAACCGAAAGTCATCAGGACAGAAGGAGAGGGTTGTGGCATCAAATAACACCAGAGACAGAATGGGGCTGAGTCCTGTAGAACACTGAGGGTCAGTCTCAGGATCTGAGTTTTAATCTGAAGCCAGGAAGGGACCTCAGCTAGGGTTTGCCCTTTGACCACAGATGCACTTATTAGGAACCTAAAGAGGCTTCAGTTTGGCCCTTCGGAGCCCGAGTACAGCCATTGGCAGTCACAGCCACAGCTGAAGTCATTAAGGATGAGATGAACATACTGACTGAAGGAGTAAGACTGAAGAGAGAGCAGCAGCCTCAGGCTGAGAGCTGAGCTGGCTCTTACACAGAGGCCAGCTGAGAGCAGGTACCAACAAATGTAGACGAGAGGCCAGATGTGGGGAGGCAAACCAGGAGGGACCCAACTCCAGGACACAGAGAGCTCAATGCCAGGCTGTCCCTTATCCCTGCAAGGAGGGCCAGTTCCTTCCTCATGAGGTAGAAGCCAGTCTCCAGGAGTGAGAGTTTTGAGATCCAGGAGACAAAGTCCATATTGCAAGAAAGCTCTTCCCTGCTGTGTCTTTGGGTCTTTGTGATGTCAACTTATAACCCTCCTGAGGCTAGTCTATTGGAGAGAGAGGGGGAGAGAGAGAGAGAAAGAGAGAGAGAGAGAAAGAAAGAGAGAGAGAGAGAGAGAGAGAGAGAGAGAGAGAGAGAGAGAGAGAGAGAGAGAGAGGTCTGTGTACCATTGGTGGGTTACTAAGAACTCTCTAAAGGAACTGAATTGATAGAATTTAGAAAAATGTATTAAAATGGTATTCATTAGATTGACTTACAGAATATTGCCTGGGTAGTTCAACCATAGCTTTCGCATGATGGAGAGGGTAAGAATTCCATAGTTGCTCAGTGCATGAGGCTAGATGTTTCAACGGTTTCCATGTGTCATTGAAGGATGGGAGGATCGTTAGAGAGCTGCTGGTCTTCAAGATTTCTGCACCAGAAATCTTGAAGATTGATTCTAACATCTGTGAAGGAGTGCTGCAGTGGCAGAATGGATGAACTTGCCAGTGAGAGTGAGGACAAGCAGGCAAAAAGCAAACTTTACTTCTGTATACTTTTATCTGCATTGCCAGGAGAAGGTGCCACTCATGTTAAGATCGAGTCTTCTCACTCCAAATAATATGAACAGGAAGGCCCTTCACAGGAGGGAACCCTTCACAGGGGGGAACCCTTCACAGGGGGGAACCCTTCACAGGGGGGAACACTTCACAGGGGAGAACCCTTCACAGAGGGAACCCTTCACAGGGGGGAACCCTTCACAGGGGGGAACCCTTCACAGGGGGAACCCTTCACAGGGGAGAACCCTTTACAGGGGAGAACCCTTCACAGGGGGGGACCCTTCACAGGGGGGAACCCTTCACAGGGGGAACCCTTCACAGGAGGGAACCATAAGGCTAGAGTGATGAGGCTGAATAGACTGGAGTCTCTGAGTCTAGGAGCCCAAATAAGACATTCCTTCTTCAAGATTCCACAGCACTGAAAAGATGGCTAGGACCCTGTTCCTAACTGTCTTAGTCAGTGTTCTATTGCTGCAAAGAGACACCAGGACCATAACAGCTCTTAGAAAGGAAAGCAGTTAGTTGAGCTTGCTTACAGTATCAGAGGTTTAGTCCATTGTCACTATGGCGAGAAGCATGGCAGCACGCAGGCAGACATGGTGCTGGAGGAGCTGAGAGTTCTACATCAAATTTTGAAGCCCCAAGTGTCGCACTTCCTCCAACAAGGCTGCACCTACTCCAAGAAGACCACATGTCTTACTTAGTGCTATTCCCTGATGACCAAGCATTCAAATAAATGAGCTTATAGGAGGTCACTCTGCCTCCACATACAACATCCCTCACTGGCAGACAAACATGCCCACCTCCATTCTATGACCTCATCTCTCACCTCTGTAGCCTTCATTCTTTAACTCTAAGTGCCCTGTTTTACACGATGATACCGTTGTCATTCTCTCCCTGTGTTCTGAACTTTCTGTGCTTCCCCCTTGGGGACCCAGGCCCACATGGGCCTCTCCCTTCCTTGCTCCTTTTGCAAGCCTCTCCTGGTCCTTGCCTTCCAAGAAAGTGGTCCTTATCACATCAAACTCTTCTTCCATTTACTCTCTGTAACTTTTATTTGTCCTGTATCAGTGCTGACCAGTGATGCTCTTGTGTTTCATTAACTGCTTATTGCAGAACTCCCGTTACAGGCAGAATTGCGCCTTCCCTTTTTTACATATTAGAGCCCTGACCCTAAAGTGACTATATAGTCCACTCTTCACAGGCATAGCTATGGATTAAATATTCATGGATTCAGCCATCAAGGGACTAAAAATACTGGGAAAAGGTATTTTTGTTTGATTTTTGTTTCGCTCACATAGTTGTATCTGCAATGGTCATGTCTGTACTGATCATGATCAGACTTCTTGTTTATTTTGAGATGAGGTGTTGCCATGCAGCCCTGGCTGGCTAGAACTCACTAACCAGGGTAAACAGGCTATAGTGAACCTCCCAGTGAACTTCCTGCCTCTGCCATCTGAGCACTGGGGTTTACAAGGCATGTGACAGTATGCTCAGCTCTGGATGGCTTTGGTCATCATTCTCTAGGCAACACAGTATGGCAACCATTCATGTGGACTTTGCAGTGTATTTGATATTGCCAGCATTTTATTTTATTATTATTTTTCCTTTTTTTTAAAACTTAGGTATTTTCTTCATTTACATTTCCAATGCTATCCCAGAAGTCCCCCATGCCCTCCCCCCACTATTCCCCTCCCCCCCCCCACTTCTTGGCCCTGGCATTCCCCTGTACTTAGGCTATAAAGTTTGCAAGACCAATGGGTCTCTCTTTCCACTGATGGCGGACTAGGCAATATCTTCTGATACATATGCAGCTAGAGACATGAGCTCCAGGGGGTACTGGTTAGTTCATATTGTTGTTCCACCTATAGGGTTGAAGATACCTTTAGCTCCTTGGGTACTTTCTCTTGCTCCTCCATTGGGGGCCCTGTGTTCCATCCAATAGCTGACTGTGAGCATCCACTTCTGTGTTTGCTAGGCCCCGGCATAGCCTCACAAGAGACAGCTATATCAGGGTCCTTTTAGAAAAACCTTGCTAGTGTATGTAATGGTGTCAGCATTTGGAGGCTGATTATGGGATGGATCCCCGGGTATGTCAGTCTCTAGATGGTCCATCCTTTCATCTCAGCTCCAAACTTTGTCTCTGTAACTCCTTCCATGGGTGTTTTGTTCCCAATTCTAAGAAGGGGCAAAGTGTCCACACTTTGGTCTTCGTTCTTTTTGAGTTTCATGTGTTTTACAAATTGTATCTTATATCTTGGGTATTCTAAGTTTCTGGGCTAATATCCACTTATCTGTGAGTATATATCATGTGAGTTATTTTGTGATTGGGTTACCTCACTCAGGATGATGCCCTCCAGGTCCATCCATTTGCCTAGGAATTTTATAAATTCATTCTTTTTAATAGCTGAGTAGTACTCCATTGTGTAAATGTACCACATTTTCTGTATCTATTCCTCTGTTGAGGGACATCTGGGTTCTTTCCAGCTTCTGACTATTACAAATAAGGCTGCTATGAACATAGTTGAGCATGTGTCCTTCTTACCGGTTGGAACATCTTCTGGATATATGTCCAGGAGAGGCATTGCGGGATCCTCCGGTAGTACTAGGTCCAATTTTCTGAGGAACTACCAGACTGATTCCAGAGTGGTTGTACAAGCTTGTAATCCCACCAACAATGGAGGAGTGTTCCTCTTTCCTCACATCCTCGCCAGAATCTGCTGTCACCTGAATTTTTGATCTTAGCCATTCTGTCTGGTGTGAGGTGGAATCTCAGGGTTGTTTTGATTTGCATTTCCCTGATGATTAATGATGCTGAACATTTTTTTCAGGTGCTTCTCAGCCATTCGGTATTCCTCAGGTGAGAATTCTTTGTTTAGCTCTGAGCCCCATTTTTTAATGTGGTTATTTGATTTTCTGGAGTCCACCTTCTTGAGTTCTTTATATATATTGGATATTAGTCCCCTATCTGATTTAGGATAGGTAAAGATCCTTTCCCAATCTGTTGTTTCGCCAGCATTTTAGAGGTGAGTTAAAGCACACAGCATAAGCACAGGCTCTGTGCAAACACTGTAACTTCTTATAGAAGGAACTTGGGCATCCTCTGAGTTTGGTATCTGAGGGGGATGCTGGCACCTATTTATCATGGGCACCAAGGAAAGGCTAGGAGTCAGGGATTTTAGATAGAGAATATAGATTAAGTGATGTCGTGAGGTTGGAGTTTAAACAAAACAGGATCGCTAATCTTCAAACAAGAGGAAGACAGAGATAACTCTAGTGTAAGTGTAAAGGCACAGCAAGAAGAGCCCTCCCCAGAACCTCCCCCAACTGCATCCATACTTTCAACATCCAGATCCATGAGAAAATAACGCCTGATGTATGAGCCATACAGTGTGAAGCATTTTGTCATAGCAGCATAGGCTATGATCACATCCTTTTCCCTTTTTATTTATCCTTCTCTCATGTAGTTCATCCTGACTATAGTTCCCCCCTTTCCTCCCCACTCCCCAGATGCACTCTCCATTCTCCTCTCCTCAGAAAAGAGCAAGACTCCACGGGTATCAACCAAATATGACATAACACACTACAATAAGACCAAGGCAAATATTCTCACAGCAAAGTTGGATGTGGCCACCTAGTAGGACAGAAAGGATCCCAAAGGCAGGCTAAAGAGTCAGAGACAGCCTCCTGCTCCCACTGTCGGAGGTCCCACAGAATGCTGAGCTACATAACCATGATTCATATGCAGAGGACTTCAACAGGCTCCCTGATCTCTGAGAGCCCACTTGAGTCCTGGTCAGTTGATTTTTCGGATCATGTTCCTGTGATGCCCTTGATCTCCTGGCTCCTTCAATCTCCCTCCCCATCCTTCACCAGACTCCTAGGCCTCCACCTAATACTGGGCTGTAGGACTCTGTATCTGCTCGCATCAGCGGCTGGATAAAAGCTCTCTTCTAATGCCAAGACTAGCTTGCTTTACAAACTTGTGCTACAAAGCTATATTATCACTGTGTTTTAAAATCTGGACTGACTTTGAATGGACAGATAGAAAGATACATCAGAAGAATGAAGGTGTTGTGTGTTCATTAACTGGGCACACCATGTGACAAGAAACAGAATATTACTGACATGGGTGTCCCCAGTATGTCCCCCTGCAGCCTCAAAGGCCCCAGGAGGAATCGTCATTCTGCATCCCAAGCACGTATGGGGACTCTGCTTTTGTGCTGTATGTAAGTAGAGCCATACTGCTCGCACTTTTCTGTGTGAGGCTTTCCTTGCTCAGCATCATGTCAGATGCATCTTGATTGCTGTGAGTGGTCAAGGCTATTCGTACTCACTTCTGTATGACGGTCCACTGCGAGAACATACCTCAATGTATTTATTTATCTGTTCTACGGCTGAGGGGCCTTTGGATGGTTTCTGGTTTCAGCCACTATGCAGTGTTGCTATAGCATATTCTAACTCATGCTTTTTAGCAAACACGTGTATGCTTTCTGTTTGTCCTTTGCCTGGGTCACAGGATGTGTGTTTGTCAGCTTTGCTGGGTTTTTAAAGCAATCGAATGACTTTATGCTCTTAATAGCCTCATGGGGTTGTGTTCCTTATACTCCAGGCAAAGGGGGGGAGTAGACAAAGGATGTTGAATGATGATGATGATGAGAGAGGGGGGGCTGTCTTGATGTGTGTGTGTGTGTGTGTGTGTGTGTGTGTGTGTGTGTGTGTGTGCGAACGCGAGTGTGTAACTGTCCTTGACATCAGAATGTTCAGTTTCTCACACAGCTAGAGAGTAAAAGCTCTTCCTGTCTGAGTCTAGTTGGGGAGTCTGTGCCCCATGACTAACCATCCGGGTTTCCCGATTACTCCATTAAACACCCACGATGGAAATTCGCCTGTAGAAGCAGCCTGGCGCTGCAATGACGTGGAACTCCAGTTCCTTCCTTGCACCAGGTATTTCCAAGCAATAAGCCAGAAAGTTGGGAGGAAGTTCCAGGCGGGGAGAATCAATCACACAGCCTTGGGAGCAATGTTCAGAGAATGACAGGTACAATTCAGCCTCCGTAGAAGCCTCCTTCAGTAGAGGGACACTTCAGCAGGAGGGGGTGACAGGATCAGGGCTGCTTACCCCCAGCAGCTCTGACCACGACACAGGCCAACTACAATCGTTCTCAGTGAAGTCCCTGGAAGCCAGGGAGGAGTGAGGAGGCCGGTGAGAGGCAAAAGAAGCCGCTTGATGAAAGAATACTGAAATTCCTGAAAGCAACCCCCAGGGATGTCTAATTCCAGTATCGCTTAGGGAAGGAAGTCTCAGTAGCTCCTCTGTCTCTGCAAATGTGTGCACGCTGCATTCAGTGTTCCTTTTAAACCAGCAAGGCCAGGAGAAGAAAGCAGAGGGGAGAACACAGCCTCTCCAGCGCACGGACCACACAGTGGGAGCGTCACCTCTTTCAATACAGAAGTTAAATTTGTATTAATGCCACATAAGGAATTTAATTAGCTTTTGGGGGACAATTATATTGCTTTATTAATTCATACTGAGTTTGCGATGAACTGAAAAGAACCTGTCCACCCCTGGATCTTTTTAATTTAAGCAGCTGTTCTTGGGCACCTGTCCTCTTTGGATGTTATTGTATTCAAAGCTCCATTGTAATACTTTCCATTTCTCTTTGTTGACTTTTGTCATGGAGATTTTGGCCTGGGGCCTCAGTCTAACCTAGCAAGTTAGCAAGTCTCTTCCTTCTCCCTGTATCTTTTCAAATCTGTTTAGTTCAACAGCAGTGTTCTCTTTGCCCATGACCTATCTACCTCTTTCTCACCAGACTCCTCTCGCAGCTTCCCCTGAGATAGTCCCTACCCTACCTCAATCAAAAGAACCTACATTCCTAAACCTCTGTGGCCCAGGCCAGCCATCCCTGGGATAACTGATGGGAGGAGAACCAGAGCCATCCATTACAGGCTTCATCTAGCTTCCCAACTGGCTCTCCCAGCCCTGGTATCCCAGCAGGAGGAAGGATGTTTCCCTATCAGGCCGCATCTATGCTGCCTCTGGCCAGACAGTGCCCTGGAGAATGAGCTACCTCTCTAGCAGACTGAAGGAACTTTGAGGAAATGCAATGACAATGGTGCTTATGCCCAGCAGGGGAGGGAATCCAACCGGGATTTTTCTTGAAGAGGAGTGGAAAGGCATGATTGGATAATTTGGTCTTTCCTGTCTTCCACCTTCCCTCCTCCATCCTTCCGACTCTTCCTCTCTTAGCCTTTTGCTTTTGCTCTCCCTCTCTCCCTCTCACCCTGCCCATCATTTCCCTTCCTCTATCCTTCCTTCTCTTTTTCTTCCCCCATGCTCTCTCTTTTCTTCTGTATGTACTGAGGATACGCTAAGAGTTGTGCGTTTTGCTAAGGGACAAGGTCATAGTGAGTGAGACAGTCACAGCTCAGCCCTTTTTGGGTTGATAGATTGAAGTGAGATTGGGCAAGGGAAAAGATCGAACAAGGAGTTGAGTGACGCTGGTTGTGAGGAGGAACCAAAGGAGAAGTAGTAGTGGGTACTTATTGGCATCTTCTGCCTTCTCCCTGGAAAATGGAGACTCTCTAGGGAGAGCCTGAGGCTCTCGTGTGAGCCTTTTAGGGTGCAAAGGATGAGGAGAGGTAAAGGAGAGTAGAGTGTATTGGGGACATGAGTTCTAAGGAAAAAGAGGCTACACAGATGCAGGCCAGAGACGGTGGTCCTGGCATTTAGGGCAGGAGAGAGAATAGAGTAAGAAGTGATTCTCTCTGGAATTGTTAGAGAGGCCATTTGGTTCTCAGTTTTGGGAGATCAGGAGCAATTGTGCCTGAGGCAGGGGGCTGGGCTAGATGACCTCTTAAGATCCTTTCTCTCCAGATGTTGCCGGGAAGACATTTCTCATCATCTTGACAATTCTAAAATGTCTTTTCTTAATAGGGAATTTATTTGCTAGATTCAATTTAACTGTTGCATTTGTATTTTGTACGTGCACCTGCCCCGGGGCAATGGTTACATTTTAAATAAATCAAATAAATCAATAAATATGACATGCCTCACTTTAATCATTACATAATGCAAAAAAATATGATAATGCCACATTAAGTTGCAAATTAAGATGCACAAAAGTAAGGAAATGTGGGGACGGATGCTCTCCCGGCAACATTAGTTCCCTCGCCTCGTGATGCGGTGTAATAAAGCCTGTATTTATATCTGCCTACCTAGCACTCGCCCATTTAACACGAGCCAATGTGGGGGATTATTGCCATTATGAGCCTTAACTTCTGTGTCTCACTGATTGCTGTAAATGCGCTTTCTTAAATGAAGTATTAGACCAGTTTGTTTTCAGAAGACAAGAAGATGCAAATGTTAGCATCTCAGGCTTTGAGCAAGATGCCAAGCCTAGGCTTAGCATCCCAGTTCAGCCTCTGGGTGGCTATAAGCTCTGGCCAGCTTACTCAGTGCCCTAAACATCTGATTCATAATTGTTATGTGGCAATTGAAGAACTTGTCTGCAGCATCCAGGCCTCTGCTTTCTCCATTTGTCACAACAGCATCGACCAGTAAGTCTCATTTTTATTTTATTTGGTTCATTTCTCTCATGTTGAAGAAATGTCTCTGCAAATATATGTGTATGTATATATATATATATATATATACATATTTATACATACATATGTATATATACATGTACATATGTACATATATATGTGTATACAAACACACACACACACACACACACACACACACACATATATATATATATATATATATATATATATATATATATATATATATATAGAGAGAGAGAGAGAGAGAGAGAGAGAGAGACAGACAGACAGACAGACAGACAGACAGACAGACAGACTTGAGGCAATCAAGTTCTTCAGTCTTCCAAGTGTTGAGATTACAGGTGTGACTTTTGTTTTTCTAAAGAAAGATACTTTATGTGTATGTATAAGTGTTTTGCCTGCATGCATATATTAGACCACATGAATGCCTGGTGACTGCAAAGGCTAGAAGAAGGTTTCTGATGCCCTGGCACTAGACTTACAGATGGTTGTGGCCTGTCATCTGGGTGCTGAGAACTAAACTCAGATTTTCTGCAAGAGCAGCCAGTACTTACCAGCCCAGTCATGTCTCTAACCCCACCACTCCTGGTTTAAAAAATAATTCTCTTCCTAAAATTCCTATCTATCTATCTATCTATCTATCTATCTATCTATCTATCTATCTATCTTTGTATTTATTTCCTTTTTGAGTCTCTCTATATTTATGTGTGGGACACAGGCATGTGGAGGTCAGAGGACTTTGTCCTGTGTGGATTCTCAAAGTAGAACTCAGGTAGCAGGCTTGGGAGCAGGCACCCTTACCGACTGAGCCATATCACTGGCCCTCCAAATAATTTTCTAACCACAGCTGCAGTTTTAGTTTTCTAGATGAGGGAAGTAATCTTGCCACAGTCCTACAGCTTGGTACTCCTGAGAGACCGCCAGAGCAAGCCATGAGTATTTCTCTCTCTCAGAGCCTGTTTCCTGACTGGCTCATGTTGCAGAAGGGTAAGGTAGTGGAGGACTCATGGGAAGGCCTTAGGTGCTGGAGTAAGGTGAATTCATATTCATATTGTAGCTCCATCACATGCTGCTTGTGACCCTGGCCCCCTTAGAACCTTGGCTTCTGTAAAACGGTAGAAGACAACCCAAGGTCTTTAGGATCCAATGACACAATGGACATAATATGCCCATCGGCCTTTAGCTGGTCCCAAAGAAATGTTAGGTGATGTGATGGTTTGTATATGCTTGGTCTAGGGAGTGGCACTGTCTGAAGGTGTTGGAGTAGGTGTGTCACTGTGGACGTGGGCTTTAATACCCTAGGCCTAGCAGCCTGGAAGTCAGTATTCTGCTAGCAGCCTGCAGATGAAGATGTATAACTCTCAAGATCCACCTGAACCATGGATGCTGCCATGCTGCCGCCTTGATGATAATAGACTGAACCTCTGAATCTGTAAGCCAGTCCCAATTAAATGTTTTCCTTTATACGACTTGCATTGGTCATGGTGTCTGTTCACAGCAGTAAACCCCTAACTAAGACAGATGAGCTTTGTAAATAAGGCTTGTTGGGATCATAGCTCTCACATCTGTGGCACAGGTAACATCTTTGAAGAGGGAGCAGAAAGACTAAGAACCAGAATACTTAGAAGTATGCTGTGAAACAACTCTGTCCTGGCAATGGTGCCAAGCAAGACTGGAGCAATAGCAATAGCAATGGACATGCTCCATGGGGTCCATCCCTAGACAAAGAACGATAGGCAACTAATGACTTCTGGGGGAAGGAAAATTAACCCCTTCCTGGAATGTGCCCTTTATTGGTTGTCCAATGTTTATTTTATTGTCAGTCCTGAAACCAAATACACACAAACAACAAAAAGGACTCAGCAGGTAGTGTGTGTGTGAATATATGCATGCATATATGTATATATATACATATCAATATCAATAATAATCAAAGAAAAGAGGCTATCAACTTGAGGGAGACATGGAAGATGTTGTAGAGGATATCTGGAAGGGAATTGGGGGCGAGAAGGAGGAGAGAAGGTGATATAATTCTATTTCAGTTAAAATATATTAATTTTTCTCTATCATGTTTTATGTTTAAAACTTAAAAAGAAGGTTCCGATTTAAAATATGAATGTTTCCCAGTTTTCTTAGGTATCCTGAAGTTCCACCCATGGCAATAACATGAAAATAGACAGGGCATTTCCCTCCCCATCAAGTAACGTCAACTCCCTAAGTGAGTCTCTACTCACTGCCCTGGCACCTCTAACGGCTCCCATCTGCCCAGGGACTTAGGGAGGATGCTTCCCCCTCTGCACCTCCTGCATTCCAGACAGCCAGGGCAGCTTCTACCTGTCCTGCCCTGATATGCTCTTCGCTCTGGTTTCTTCAGCCTTTGCTCCTGGAATATCCTCTCCTTCTCCGTCTGTCTTGCAACCCCTTCCACATTGACCTGTCTGTCCGCGTTCAAGCCATTTACCACCCCACCTATCCCTCACATTAAAACCTTCTCCTGTGATTTTCTTCAGATTGTCTCAGATTAATATATTTCTTTTAGCTCCTGCCTCCCCATTCCTCATGTTCTTGGCTTTTGCCTGACTTTCCTGTCCTGGGGAGTTTGTCCCTATGCCTCCAGGCCTATTAGCTGCTGGAGGACGGGAGCCAGATCTCACTCCTCTTTACAGCCTTTGCAATCATGGTGAGCACGGGGCTTTTCGTGCGAGGTAAACATAGAATGGAATGAAAATTAAGCTTTATTAGCTCACTGCTTGTTCCTGTAATACGAGAGAGGCTGAGGCTGAGGAGTGTGTTGGGTGCCTGAGAAAGAGGTGGTTAGAGAGCTCAGGTAGGTTTGGAAAGGCCAAAATGAAGCCTGCAGTCCCCGCGTTGGGGTTTCAGTTCTGCCAGGGGTGGGATCCGGAAAACTGAAATAAGTAACCGCACCAAAAATCAGCAGGGCCCCAGGGTGGGGGGGAGGAGGCTGTGGGTTGTCAACAGTGTCATTACTTCTCTGCAATCTTCTGGAAGCTTGTCAGCATAATTATTCCAGCTTCTCACCAGGGCCCAGAGTCTTCAAATCTCAGGGCTGGCATTATTTGGGCTCAAGCTGGGGGAAAAAGCAATTTGTTTTTCCTGTTGTCTTACTCAAAAACTACTGAATAGGGTTCATAATCACACTTGGGCTGCACCCCAAGGAGCCTTGTGTTTTATAGTTTCCACCATCCCAGAAGAGGGGGGAGGTGAAGGACTGGGAAGGTAACTTTCTGTTTCCTGTAAGGCTTGTGGAAGTATAAAGTATACAGCAATGCCTACACCTGAGGTGTCTATGGGGCAGGGTCTTATGCTAGGCACTGGAGGTGACCCCAAACCAGTCCTGTTTTGGTTAATCAGATCCACAGTAGAACTATGATTCAGCCCCCCTTTCTTCTTTCCCCTCTTCCCCCTTCTCTATCTTTCTCTTTAGTGATAAATATTGAACCCAGGGCCTGTGTAAATTAGGCAAGTACATCCCCTAGCCCCACTGCAGAGATTTATTGAGTACTGTTTGAATGCCTGTAACTGTGCTGGAAGGAATTGATTGTGACAAAATGCACAGCTGGTATTCTGTCTCTATCATTGCCAGCCTTCCTCCTCTCTCCAGGTTCTTAGGAAACCATCAGGTACACTCAACCCTGGCCACAGACCAGATACCTGCATCACATTGTTTGATGCTTCAAGCAGATGGCCCTGGGGAGTGACCACAACTATTGATGACTATTCAAGATCACTTACCATGTGAGCTTTTCATCCTCAAATTGGGAAACATTTCAAAAACGAAGAAATGTGCACAACATACACTCTGTATCTACCCTGAATGTATTTTACAACATGCTGGTGTCGGATCATGTGATTTCAGATCTTCCCATTACTTCTAAGAAGGAATACAGAACCCTCAGGTGACAATGGTAATGACATTGTAATGTATATTTCAAAGTTGCTAAGAGTAACATTTGTACATTGCAACAAAATGTTTGTACTACAAGGTATTTTATGTATGGTGGCAGGCTAGGAGGCAAGGCTGAGCTGGCAGAGAGAGAGAGAGAGAGAGAGAGAGAGAGAGAGAGAGAGAGAGAGAGAGAGAGAGAGAGAGAGAGAGGTGAGGAGGGAGCAAGGGGAACCAGAGGTATCACAGAGAGTGATGTGTAGCGGGCAGGGGTCAGCACATTACAAAATGATTCTCCTTAATTATTTAGAACTGCCATCTATTGCATGGCAGGTGTGGACGACCAGGGAGGGGCTGGCTGCCTTAGTTTTTGACACTGGGGGATGGGAGGATGGGCTCATCTGTCATTAGTCTTTGAATGGTGAGTCTGGGGTTGGCTCTGATATGGGGGTATCTGGAGGAAGTAGGAGCGACTGAACAGAAAGCCTCACCTTTGAGAGTTGTGCCGTTTGGTCTTAGGTCGTACTGTCTCTTGGTCTCTGTGTAGGGAGATGGCAAGGAGAAAAAAAAACACCTCTATTAACAGCGTGGAATGAGAGGATAGGCAGGAAGCGATACTGTTGGTCCAGCTGTCTTCTGCAGGGGAAGAGAGAAAGCACCTGGCCTGCTCTGTCATCTCCCTCTTACAAACCAAGCCGCTCTGCTCTTTGGTCTACACAAATCAATGATCATAGCACAGTCATTAACAGACCCGAGAATGGAAGTCAGAGGACTGTATTGTTGTGGAAGAGGTCAATGATCAAGTTCACCAAGGTCTTATAGTAAAAGCCAGCCAAAAAAAACCCAACCAAACAAAAACAAAAACAAACAAAAAAACCCCACAAAACACAAAAAAACCAACAACCAAAAACCCAGAAGCAGAGGAAACACACCTCAAGGCAGCAAAGGCCATATAACACTAATCTAGGGCTGGAGAGATGGCTCAGCAGTTAAGAGAACTGACTGGTCGGTCCAGCGTGGCTCTGCCCTTCTGCTGCCCATGAGCCCATTTCATCTGCTTGAGTCCAAGAAGACATAGAGCCAGGTACACTAGAAGTCAGAGTAACCCCCCCACCCCCAACTCCAACTAGAGAAGAGAAGATATTGAAGAGAAAATGGAACAAAAAGAGCTCAGAAGAATAAAAGATTAAAAAAAAAGTTTGATCAAGGAGCTGGGGTAATTGAGTTGGCCAGCTGCATGAGTCTGAGGTCAATGCTCTGGGCATGCTCAGTGGGAGCTGGTGACTTCAGGGGACTTACTGATGATTACACTGACCTCAGTAATCTACTCTGTAAAGTGGGTCTCAACTAGCAAGGATGGTAAGGACTGAAGTGAGAGGTGCTAGCAAATGCCTGGTCCAGAGACAACATGCAGATGCTTGGGTGACCTCTCTTCCATGTAAAGTCCCCAACAGGAAGAAGCAGTCTCACTCTGGGACATTCCTGTCTTCTGTTAGATGCGGGCAGTTGTCAGCCACAGGGATGGGAGGAAGCTTCCAAGCTTGGGTAGCTGCTCGGCACCCTGGCTGAGCCCACAGCCTCCTTCCCATAGGCTACTCCAGTTCCAGTCTCTCCTGGGGCTGGACATCTGGAAGAGGAAATGATGTACAAGGCACCTACTCAGTGCAGGTGCTTGCTGAGCAAACAGACCCGTGGCTGTGGAAGTCTGGAGAGGTTCTTGGTTGGCCTTGGTGCTGCCGGTTGGGTGACCCTGGGCACTCTGTATGTCTCGTCTTCATCTCTTTTCTTTTCTTTTCTTTTCTTTTCTTTTCTTTTCTTTTCTTTTCTTTTCTTTTCTTTTCTTTTCTTTTCTTTTCTTCTTTTCTCTTCTCTTCTCTTCTCTTCTCTTCTCTTCTCTTCTCTTCTCTTCTCTTCTCTTCTCTTCTCTTCTTTTCTCTTCTCTTCTTTTTCTCGTCTTTTTCTCTTCTCTTCTTTTCTTTTCTTCATTTTATGTGTGTTTTTTAAAAATTGGATATTTTCTTTAATTACATTTCAAATGTTTTCCCTTTTCCAGGTCACCTCTTTGGAAACCCTCTATCCCATCCCCCATCCCCCTGCCTCTATGAGGATGCTCACCTACCCACCCACTCCCATCTTCCTGTCCTGGCATTCCCCTACACTGGGGTATGGAAAACACTCAGGCCCAAGGGCCACTCCTCCCACTGATGTGGACAAGGCCATCCTCTGCCACATATGCAGCTGGAGCCATGGGTCCCTCCATGTTTTCTTTGGTTGGTGGTTCAGTCCCCGGAAGCTCTGGGTGGGTCTGGCCTGTTGACACTGTTGCTACCCTCATGGGGCTGCAACCCCCCTCAGTTCCTTCAGTCCCTTCTCCAACTCCTCCATTGGGGACCCCGCGCTCAGTTCAATGGTTGGCTGCGAGCGTCCACCTCTGTATATGTCAGGTTCTGGCAGAGCCTCTCAGGAGACAGCCATACTCATCTTCATCTTTCAAACAAGGGGTGGACAGTTGACGATTCCCATTGAAAGTCACGTAATCAATCATCTATGTGAAAATGCCATCGAGCTGAGAAGAAATGGCCACAATGTCCCCAGGACCCATTCCAGCCACTGGCGAGAGAGTGTCTGCTGAGAGCAGGGTCTTCACAAACCCTGTGTGGTTCCATTTGACCTGGCCCCTCCATCTTGGGTCCCACGCAGACTGATGGGAAAGAGAAAGGAAGACATTCCATTTCTTGTCTGCCATGCTGTGGGTGTGCTTACCTTGCTGCGTAAAGAGAATGCTTAACATCCCCTAGTTATGCTTGCGGTCGACATCAATTCAAACGCCAACATAGTTCCTGAGTATCTGTTTCTGTCATACCCTGGGCTTGTGTGGGAACAGAAACCCTTTGTGGTTATTGCACGAGGCTGATCTCATAGGGGCTCAGCCACATGTTGCTGAGTTTCAGACTCTAAGGAATGCCAGGCATAGGTGCATCCCCCTCCAAGTCAAGCCCACAGATGCACAGGCATGGATCTCCCGCCCCGAGACCTTTTCTCCCCTCTTCTGCCTTATTCCTGTGCTAGCTGATCCCCTCAGCCCCTGCTTTGCAGAAAGTTGGCTTTTCAGACTTAGATGTCCTTAGCATCTGTCAGAGCATGAAATGCCCAGTGGTTGCTGAACACATACATGTGGGAGACCACTGAGAGAGCAGTCCTTTCAGCTTTCTGAACTTACAGACTCAGCAAGGGATAAGGCAGTGAGACTCCTGCTGTTCCTGGGTGTCTGTAAGGTAAAAGGCATTTTCTAGGGGGTTTTAATATACTAGACCATTAAACTCATGTGATTTGTAAGCGTATATTGATCATTTGTAATCTGTTCAGGTAGGGGAAGAGGCATAAGATGGCCCAAGAACTAATGTAGCTGGTAAGTGGTCAAGATGATATTTCTGCTTAGGGCAGCCTGTCTCGGGGGGTTTGTGTGTCGACCTCATGATGTCTGGACGCAGGACCGGACTTTGTCTTCAGCAGTGGGAGTCAGGTACTCGGGACGCAGTCCCAGAGACTCCCTACTCTGAACCCTTGGGCCATTTACTTCCCTCTCCCGGATTCAGTTACTGAACACTAACATAGATCAGTGTAAACCCAAATGCAATCTTTTCCAGGGATGAAGAGGGGCTTAAGCTTTGTCCCCAAATGAGGAAGTCTCTGATGGGCAACAGAAGGGCTAGAAGATAATTTCCTGAAGTCTTCATGCAGAGCCCCTGGATCTACCTGATCCCCATCTCCTCTTCATGATGTCACTCCTTTTAAGTTCCATGCCGGATCCCCAGGTTAGACCCAGCCAGCCTTCGAGTCCCCAGTTTCCTCCCTCCCCCTCTGCCTTTTCCAAACCTAGGCATTTCCAGTATTTGTCATTTGTTTTCTGCTTTTCTCAATGCCTAGATCAGTTCCTTTCCCTTAAGGCACCCCCATAAGTTCATCTGCTATCGGACCCTTCCTCTACTACTGAGGTGCCTTTCCTAGAACTCCGGCTGCGGCTTTTTCATCTTCCTTGAGTGTGTGGCTGGGCTCAGTGCTCCCCTTCCAGCATGTTTGGGGACAGGTGCTGTCAGGCTATGCACATGGAAAGAGTGTTATGGCCCTCCCTGGGCACGGGAAGGATAATGATCTTGAATGCCTCCCTCCTAGGGCACGATGAGAATCGGTGAGTTAATGCCATAAAGTATTCTAATTACTCCATGGAGTCATCTGATGAAGCGACGAGGAACTGGGCATCTGGCTCTCATTTACTTAGAGCTGGAGAAGCCAGGCAGCAGCGGCAGCCTTGATTTATTTATTTTTCTTTCTGAAATCAAGCACACCCTCAGTACAGCACTAAATATCTAAACAGAGACTGATACCCTCTCCTGAGGTGTGAGTACACAGACCCTTTGTCTCTGAGACCTTCGTCAGGGAGGGTCACCACAGATGCACCTCATATACCCAACCCCCACTCCACCTTCTCGAGCACACCAGGCTCTGACCCTTTAAAGGACACATCTCAATTATCCAGGTAGCAATGGGTCTCGAAGAAGATCCTCAGGTTATGTCAACCATGGGTTGATTTCCTCCTTCTCTCCTCCCTTCCTCCCCCTTCCCTTTTTCTTCTCTTATGCTACATACTCTTGTTGGAGTGTCTGTTACTCATGCAACCCTGAGATGGGAGTGACATTAACTTGCTTTTTTTCAGGGGCAGAGGGGCAGAGGGGCAGAGGGGCAGAGGGGCAGAGAGGCAGAGAGGCAGAGAGGCAGAGAGGCAGAGAGGCAGAGGCAGAGAGGCAGAGGCAGAGGCTGGAGGATTGCTGCAAGTTCAAGGCCAGCCTGGGCTACATTATGAATTCCAAGCCAGCCAGGAATATACAGAGACCCTCTCTTGAAAACAAACAGATAAGCAAATAAAAAGGAGAAAACTTCCAACCTAGAGCTAGCTGGTGGCTGTATTCACAGAACTCTGGAGGCAGGCATGGTGGCGGGCTCTGACTTTACGTTCTAGCACTTTTCTTTCTACATCTTTGCCCATTCTGTTCCTCCCTCTTCAGAGCTCTTTCTCATGCAGTGAACCTGACGGGAAGATCCCACTTAGCTCCCTGGGTTTGCTGTAGCCGGCTGGCAGCAAACCCCTTTCTTCTGCCTTGGTCCCTGCCTTAGCCGGGTCTGTTAACACCTCTGTAGTTCCTTTCCAGCCATCAGGGGAGCCCTGGATGGCTACTCTCATCAAATCAGCTTTGTCCTGCTTCCGTATCTGCCTCACTTGGAATCTAACTCCTTCAGAATCGAACTAGACCACGGTGCTAGTTGACTCTTCCTGCTCCCACCCTTTTCTCTCCTCAGACCTCTCTTCTGAGCTCCTCACTTGGTTCCTTTGGAAAGTCTGTAAATCCTACCTCTCTCTCGAAAGCAGATATGGCGGTTATGTGATCTCAATGAACATTTGCTGGTTAACTGACTTGCTGACATCACGAGCCATGCATCTAAAATCTGGACCTTTGTCCTGGAGTCTGCTATCTTTTGTCAGGTGACTCGGGTCCAGGTTCTGGAATAGCTGGGAGAGGAAGAATTACTTGGCAACAGCCCAGACTGCAGCCGGCCTTGAGTCACTCCCCTGTAGGAAGACTGGAATTCCACTCCTGCTGTACTCTGTTTGGAGGAATGGTCATTTGTTAAGGGAAGCGAGCCTGGTGCTTCCTGGGACCGTCATGCTGCTGAAATATTGAGCACACTTGTAAGCTTAAGCACCTTCTCTCACTGGCGGCAGTAATGACTGTGAGACAATGTGTAAATGGGCTCCCGAAGCATCCTCTTCGCTCGACTGAATTTACTCATATTTGCTCTCATCTCTGTCCTCTCTTGTCCACGACGGCATCTTCTCCCTGGCTGTGGAAAACACATCCATTGGGTTCTCCATGGCCTCCAGTGCTACAGGAATGAGCAGACTTAGCCAGAAGACATCACTTTTACGCACAGATCCACCAACAGGGGAAGTTGGGTGGGTCCCTAAAGGTGAGACTGGGGTCAAGAAAAGCCCAGATGGACAGGAACCTTCTGCAGGATTCTCTGTTCTCTCCTTGGCTAGGCTTACCACTGGGCAAACTCCCAGCCACGACGGAAGGCCACTTGCCATTCCAGACAACTAGTGCCTCTGACTACCTGGCTACTGACTGCCCTTCCTCCAGGGTCCCCTGTTTGTGTTCCCTTGGGCAGTAAAAGCTTGTGCCCACTCTCCTGGCTACCCACCCCAGCCTGGGAAGAGAGAGACAGTTCTGGGGGCCCCAGCCACACCAAGCTTCCTGTCTCTCTTTCTTTTGTTAAAGCCAAATGAAACAATGTAATTAGCTTGTTACAATTAAAGTGACTCGACTGGATAAATTGTAATCACCCAGAATCAAGTCAGGCATCCCTGCAGGTCCCGGACATCGCAGCTGAGCTGCCTAATTTGCATAATTAAAATATACAAATGATAATGGATTTTGTACTCAATTTCCAGCGGCTGTGAATTTTGAGAAACTCTGAAATTAGAATAACAGAGATGAAGCCCGCCTAGAGGTAATGGGGATGACAAGTTTTGACAGTAGGGGTGTTTATAATGCTAGTTTCTCGCTACAAAATAAATAAGTACAAAAAAGATTAGAGAGCGATATTAGTTAATAGTTCCACGGGCAGTGGGAAGTGTAGATAGACTATGATTACCTCTGTGAATTTACACTGGCTTTTTTTTTTCTTCCTTTTTTTTTTTTCTCCTGACAAGCTTTCTCCTAACCTTAGGGGATACCTTCCCCCTGATTATGAGAAATTGAGAATGAATTAAATGCATAAAAAGGGTTGTCACAGATCGACTCACCAAAGGAAAAGAAATGAAATTAGTCTCGCTGCTCTTCCTTCCAGCGAGGGGTGGGTTGAAGGCCAAGGGTGCAGGAGAGAGGGGGGCTGGGGAAGGCAGGGGCATTGCCCCAGGCTGTGGTGGTCAGAGCAGGGAGGGGCTGGCAGAGCAGGGAAGGGGAAGGACAGGGACAGATGTCTGCGGAACTGAACACTGGGGATTACTTATAAAGATTAAGTCCTGGAAGGGCCCTTCTGCTCAAGCCTCCTTTGCAGAGGGTACCAGAAATTCTGGGTCTATACTTTCATAAAAACACTGTGCTTACTCCTGAGCACTGACTGGGAAAACAGGAGCAAGTCTGTTCTCTCTCTTCCTATAAATGCAACGAGAGAGGGGACAGATCTGCTGTGCTTGTCTGACATTTCCAATACCCAGCACACAGTAGGTCCTTCAAAAGTATTGTTGAATGAAAAGTAAGTGAACAGACAGGAGAGGTTGAAAACCATATAAGAATACTGAGATTGGACTGGGAAACCCCCTGGAGGCTCAAATTCTTCCATTTTTCGTGGAGCCGGGGCACCTTGGCCTTGGGGTACTTGTGTAGAATGGTGGGAATGCCCGCATGTCTTTTGGGGATGGCTTGCCCTTATCTATGGTCAGTACATTGTAGCAGAAGCTGGAAAGATCTCTCTGCCAGGAATAGATAGCCATGGCAGGGTGGTGTGAGCCATGTGCCTTTCTACCTGGGAAGGAAATCCAATGCTTTGGGCCTCTCCTGGGCTCAGCAGCAAAACTGACCACTGTGGAAAAGATGGGAGCTATCAGCTGGGTCAGGATGGTGACTCGGTTAGGTGCATTTTCTCACCTCACCAAGACGTGTACGCAGAGTGGGGTGATCAGAAAGTCCATCAACCAGCCAGTCTGCTCCTTGTATGGCTACAGTTTTGGACCAGGGATGCAGCAGTGGGAGGGGGTGGGGGGTTGGTAGCTAGAGTCTAAGGTTGAGCAGTAGAAGAGTGTTCAGCTCCTCTGATACAGGTCTCAGGGACCCTTGGTCCCAGGAACCCATGAACTGGATACACAGCAGTGAGCCTTCTGAGGAGGGAGCTTCTGAGGCAGAAAGTAAGTGAAAAACATGGGAGCACTTATGTATTGTGTGGTGTGGTTGTGGTGATGGTGGTGGTTTGTGTGAGTGCGCACAAGCGCATGCTCACTCATGCACTGTTGGCACGTGTGCCGAGGATAGAGGATGCTGGGTACCCGGCTCCATCACCCTTTTACTCATTCCACTGAGGCAAGGTTTCTCACCGAGCCTGGAACTTTCCATTTTTTTCATCTAGCCTGGTAGTCAGCAAGCCACAGGGATCCTCCCGTGCCCCTCCCCCCACTTCCTCCAGTACTGAGGTTACAGTTGTGTACTACCATGCCTGGCTTTTATGTGGCTGCTGAGATTTGAACTCAAGTCCTCCTGCTTGCTTATCGAGCATTCTTAACCACAGAGTCGCCTCCCAGTCTTGCTATTTTCTTCTGGGGACTCTGGTTGTGTGAGGTCGCGCCCACGTGACTAGAAAGGCAATGACAGGTAAGGGTGAGGTTTCTTTGAGAAAGTTCGCCAACACATGCATGCCTGACAATATACAGACCCCACAGAAATGGGGATCACAAATCTTAGGTTGGTGATGAGGAAATGCTACCACGACCTCATTAGATGGGTCTACCTTGAGTGCCATTGTCCCTCGAGCATCAGAACTGCCACTGTGGAGCTGTCTGTTGGTTCACCAGTCTTGACATCTGCCCCTGCAAGAGGGCATTTGATGGCCACTTACTCAAGGTCTCAAAAACTCTCTTCTCTTAGGGTTGAGAGCTATGGGTGGTTAGATTTTTCTATCTGTGATGTATGTCTTTTCTGCTTTATGGCTATCATCACTAGGAAGTCTGTGTTATTTTCCCTGTCCCTGGATTCTACTGCCACCAAGTTGTGTCCAGCATATTGCACAAAATCCATGGAAGCTGGCTATTCATCCAATGTGCAGCAAAGCTCTGGAGGTCTTTTACAAGTGAGAGGCTCTCCTCTCAGCCTTCAGAGGGGCTGACACACCATGCTGAGCAGGCCACATGCAGGCTGGATTGTGTAGAGAGGACAGTGTCAACATTATGGTACAGCCATGGTGGCAATCCTCCCCGGTGAGAGGCCAGCTGTTTCTCCCAGGAGACGGTCTGCTAATCATGTGTTGAATAAACACGGAGATATGTAGGATGGCGACTGTCCACATTCTCCAGTTATTTTTCTCTAGAAGCAACACGGTGTCAAAGGGCATCCTGCATGGTTACAACTACTACCACTCCTTCAGCCCTCAGCGCAGTGCCCGCTGTGTAGTAGCTGCTTAGTAAGCATCTGTAGGATAGGTTAATGAGTGAGTGTGGGATAAGTTAACGAGTGAGCATGGGATAAGTTAACGAGTGAGCATGGGATAAGTTAACGAGTGAGCGGGTGCTGGCTCTTGAAAGAAGACATAGTATGGAACATTACACAATACGCACTAGCTTCAAGTCTATCTGTTTATCACTAAACCTCCTTTCCCTTCAGTTGAGTTCACTGCCTCATTTCTTCTATCCCTCCTCAAGCTCCATGTCTTGGGCCAGGCCACCACTGTAATGTATCTGGACTAGAGATGATAACATCTGCAGGCCCCTGTCATTGTCACATGGAACCAACAGTGACCTGAGCATCCTCCTTTATCAGAGAAGGTCCTCCTTCCCTTCCCTTCCCTTCCCTTCCCTTCCCTTCCCTTCCCTTCCCTTCCCTTCCCTTCCCTTCCCTTCCCTTCCCTTCCCTTCCCTTCCCTTCCCTTCCCTTCCCTCCCCTCCCCTCCCCTCCCCTCCCCTCCCCTCCCCTCCCCTCCCCTCCCCTCCCCTCCCCTCCCCTCCCCTCCCCTCCCCTCCCACACTTATGATCATCATCACACACATAGCCCCAGCTCTCAGCACTCCTGCCTCCCAGTGCTGCTCTGGGCCTTGTCCTCCTAAGTTTCTTTCCTTAGTTGCTCTACACCAGGCCAGACTTCACAGCCTCCTCCAGGGACCTCCCTGGGTCTCCTTGCCTTATGTCCTTGTCTTCTCTTCATTCCAAGTTTTCCCCGACTTCCCTGGGATCACGCATTTAAATCTCCTTTTCCTCCACTATCCAACTGGAGATTGCCAGGAGCAGGGAGGGGCTGCGCGAGCGTCTCTGTCTCTGACCACAGACAGCAGTTGGTGTGTAGCCATGTTGGACACGCAGACCTTCCTTGCTGAGTGAATGGATTTCTGAAAGCCAGGAGCAGGAGTAACCAGCCTGCTCAGGAAGAAAGGGAGCTGAAGGAAGAGAAGCTGGAGGAACAACTGTCTGCACCCAGAGGTTGGAAAGAGAATGAAGCACAAGTGGAAACAGTGTCCTACGGGTCAGGCAGGGCTGGGCCATCCAGGGAAGGAATATCAGCTAGTTCCCCGACTCCCCCCAAGCTGGGCTCAACTGGAGTCAGAGGTCTGCTCATGGACCTATTTTCCTTGCCCTTGTTAGGGCGGCTCCTCAGCTGAGCTCACTGTGTGCCCTTGTGATAACTAAGCCCAGGGCCTGTGCACAGCAGGCAAACCCTGCCAGGGAGCTGCCTCCCCAGCCTTTCCCTGCCCATCAGGATGGCTTTCTTGGCGCACTCCTTCCTTGGGGCGAGTGACTATTATGGGGCCCAGCTCTACAGTCTCCTGGGCTGTGGGTCTGGGGACAATTTTTTTCTGTATAGCCCTAGCCTCTGGGTCTCACCTCCTTAGAGGCGATGGGGATCTGCCCCGTGTCCGGAACCTTGGAGTAACCAATTCGAGGCCTTGTCTATTAGAGAATTAATTTTTAATGGGTTTTATAGCATGGTGGATAAATCAGTTAGGGAAAGATGAGGAGCTGGCGGTGCCTAATGAGTATCGATTGGGCCATTTAAAAGGGAAACCTTGACAAAGGGGGACAGTGGCCCAGCAGAGTTCACATCAGCCATGACCCATGACCAAGAGGCACTGGGGTACCCCTTCTTTACTGCTAACTTTATTTTTAAATAGTTGCCACATGTGCCAGACTATTTGGGTCAAGGTCATGCCCTTTGCTGATGTGTACATCCCTCTGAGGAGGGATATGGAGCCCATTCTCCATGTGGAATCCCTTTGTATTTAACATTGCTGAGGCTGCTCCCCAAAGGGCGTGAGAGATGGGATGGAGGGGCTGGGACCACAGGGTCAAGGGTATTTTGCTGGGGTTGGCTATGTCTGGAACTTAGAAGACAGCATCTTGCTTGAGACAGACACTGTTACTGCACCCATGGTGGGGCAGAGGGGGCAGGGATAAGAATGTTCCTTTTCTGCCACACTGTCTCTGCTCAAAGAGTTGGTGAAAACTCCTGCCTGTTAAAATGTATTTTCCTGGAGTAGGAGACCTCCCAGGTGCCTCCAGCTTTCTGCTTTTTTTTTTTTTTTTTTTGGTTTTTCCAAGACAGGGTTTCTCTGTATAGCCCTGGAACTCACTTTGTAGACCAGGCTGGCCTTGAACTCAGAAATCTGCCTGCCTCTGCCTCCCAAGTGCTGGGATTAAAGGCTGTGCGCCACCACGCCTGGCCTAGCTTTCTGCTCTTAAGACCTACTCAGTCAGGGATGGCCAGGGAACTCACTTCAGGAGCGAGGAGCTTTGGTTCTCAGTCTAACAAATCGGACCAAGTCCTCTTTGATCCTACTAAAGAGTATATAATTGACTGCAATTTTTTGTTATATATTTATCATCATAAGAAGCAGTTGGATAACCTCTGACGACCCTTCTAACGAATACGCTGCAATCGTTGAGAGGATTCAATGTGTTTAACATGACATTGTGCAATGAGTGGGTTTCATTTTTGCTTTGTATGCATTATATTTCCAAATAAACATGTCCCCAGTGCTTACAACGTCCCATGCCCTCAAGAGTGTGATCTTAATGAAAGCCACGCCAGAGAGACATCTTGGAGATTACCCTCTAGGCCAGGCTGTGAACATCATCCCATGGAAAACATTTCCTTTTTTATTCACAGGTCCTGGTGAGAAATGTGGGGAGTTCTGATGACCACGTGGACACCAGGCTGGGGCGGTCTTGGGCACAGCTGTGTGGGGAATTTATTATCAAGTCTCCTCTTACCGGGTGTCTTGATCTCATGGACTTCGCCTTGGTCCAGGCTTCTCTTGCTAGTAATGGATGAGCAGACGAATGGCGTTCCTCACCACCCAAGGTGGGGGTTACTCAGCTTTCTCCCCACCAGTGCCAGAAAGGTCTCCTTACCCTGTTCTTGCTGCTCAGGCCCAGACTTAGAGGCCAAGCAGGGCTAACACTTCTCATCAGGTGGAGCACGTCAGAATCCTATGGGATGGGAAGACATTCCTTGTTACTTCTCCATGGCACTCCATCTTCAAGGCAGAGTTTTATGTTTCAAACCTAGAGGACAAACTCTGATGAGGATTTCAGAAGCACCCGAGTTTGTGTGTGTGTGTGTGTGTGTGTGTTTCAACCTCTAGAACCTCTGGGGTGTCTAGATAATTGGATGACCATAATTTGGGGGTGCCACAGTGGCTGGGACTCACATTTGAGTTTCTGGCTCAGATGCTGCTGCCAATCCCTCACACTGGGGGGTGGGTTTCACCCAAGCCATCAAGGGCACCACCCAAATGCAAAGGCTGAAGAAAGAGATCTGGTCTCTGCTGGGCTGCTTGAGCTGAGACGCTGCTCCTCTGTTCTGAGGTAAGCCTCACAGCTTCAGCGCTCTGCGCCTCAGGTGCTCACGCCTCAGGTGCTCACGCCTTAACCAGATCACCAGCTCGTCTGTCTCTCTGGCTTAAAGACGGGGCATCGCAGGATTCATGAAACTCCATGATGACCAGCTCCCTCTTTCTCCCTCCTTCCCTGTCCCCTGCTCTCTTCTCCTTTCCCATTCTCTATTGGTTCTGTCCTCCCTCCTGGGAGTCCCAGGACAGCATTCCAGAGGTGAGGTACCTGGGAAACCGTCGAAGCCTGTTCACATGTGGAGGCTCTGTAAATATCCACCCCGTTCACAGCTGTGGGCCCATGGAGTGGTAGCCTGAGGTAGAAGCTGTTTTGAGTAATCATCTAGGTCAACTTTGTCTTCCTATGGGTAAAGAACCAGGTTCAGGGACATTAAGTATTTCGTGACAATTTTAAACCCGGCTGTTGACAGAAATAAGTACCACATACAAACCTTTGCACCCTACCCTGAGTGTAAGCTCCCTAAGAACAGGCTCTGGATATTCTCTTAAGTCCTGAACCACATAACACAGTTGTAGCAACCCCCTAGCCCCCCCCCCCAATACTCAGGGAAATCTAGAGGACTGATGCCTATGCCCTTGAACTTGAGCCAGTGGCAGAATCCCTAATCCCTGTTCCCACTCAAGTCTGGTTTAGTCCTGGAGAATCTGGATTAAGAGTAAGATCCCAGGAGGTGCTGAGCTTGGTGCTCCATCCATCACACGTGAGAAAAAGCACGGAGGTATGTGTTCTACGGACCTATCCATTTCCAATATAATTTGAAGCACACATTCCCAGGAAGCCTTCTTTATTAGACACTAAGTGGCTACGTGAGAAATCCCAGACTTAAAAGATACTAGCTTAAAAGTATTTAATGTGAATAATTACCTTCAGGGTGGTCTAGGTAGAAAGATTAAATAAATGAAGTTGAGTCAATAGGAGTTTAAGCATCATTTGTTAAGGCAGTACCATTAGTTTTTTCTTTTCCTGGTGGAAATTCTCTCCTTGTCACATAATCCTAATTAATTATTGTATAAAGACCTGAAAACTTAAATGCACAAGGGAGTAATAATCTAATGTTTCATTAACCAGCAGCTTTGAAAGCCAGAACCAAGCGAGAAAAGGAGCAGAAACCAGGGCACAGAGCAAGTCCCCTCCGAGTGGCCCAAGGTCCACCCGAGCACCTCCATTTGTCACCGAGTGTGTAAACGTGAGCACCCATTCACACTGGCAAACACACCGGCTCTTTCAACATGATCTTTTTGCAGCCAGCCAATCAATGTGAATTTTTCAGGAGTATTTCATTGATTTTGCAATATGCTTTGTAATTACCGAATCAATATAAAATTCTCAACTCATTAGGAAATCAGCTTTCTTAAATCATTTATATTAATGTGTTTAACCAAAGGCATTGGAGTTCCTTTTTTTTTTAAATCACTTATTTAATCACCTACATTAAAAATGAGCAAATGCTCTGGGCTGAGAGTTTATTGTACTTGGTTTTTAAGACGCTATTGCTCTGTCCTCTCTTGGATAGGCTCTCGGCAAACTGGGTTCCATGGTACAGAGCTGGATGGAAATGTGGGTCTGAATAACCCAGGCAGAAATGGAAGGGAGTGGGGGAGACTGGCATTGAAAGTATTGCCTCTGGTTTACAGCTTTGACTGAGGCAGTTCTGAGCTTCTCTGGTTGTTTGTCAAAAGCCACCTCAGCTGAACCAAAGGGGCTCTGTTTAATGTTTCTATCACCCTGACCACTTAGACAATTAAAAGGGTTTTAGAAATCTGTGCCAAAAACTAGGGACAAAGACTGACTCTATATCTCTTATGTCACAGTGGATTAAATACTTAAGCAGATTTAACACCTTATAACAACTCGTGAGTGGGTTGGACAGGTACTGTCTCCTTTATAAATGAAAGAGACACTGGGGATGCCATGACACGATTCAATTATGTTCACGTGTCTATGGTAGGGGCCAAGGGTGAACACAGATAGACTCTGTGTGGAAACGCATAGTGGGTGGTGCAACTCACTCCCAGGCATGACACTGCTGAAGACTGTATACTTTAGACATTCATGGTGACCTCAGAGGCAAACATAGCCCATTTGTTCCTTCCTCAAGGGACACATAGATCTAGGTTACTCTACTTGATGTTTGAAGTTTCATTGCCAGGGTTTGAAATTCAGTTCAAAGGTGTTTATTCTGCCCAGCGGGATGGCACAGCGTCATTCCCCATCCCAAGAGAGAGCATAATAACAACAGTGATCCCTTCCACAAACACTGAACCCAAGAGTCCACAGAGGCTTCTCCCGCACCGTCTTCTGTGGTACAGCGTCCCTGTGAGATGGGTTAATGCTGGCAGTCCATAGGCTAGAGAAGTAAATGGATTGCTAGTAGAGAGGTTAATTGAAAATCTGTCTCCTACCTCTCATTACCCAGTGCTCTCTTCCTAGAGAGAGGAGCTGAAGAGAGGTAATCTGGGTCCAGAAATACCCCATGGATGGTTCACCCTCCGTGGATCTCAGTGCCCATCTCATGGAGGTGAAGAAGTAGCTTCCACTCTTCCTGATTATGAATGAAGGATGAATGATGGATGGTGGCTCCCTCTATCTGGCCTCTCATCCATTGGTTGCCGACCAAGGACAGTACAGTTAGCTACCGGAGGTCCTGGGGCTTTGGCTAGTTAGCAGGTTCATGAGAGATGCCAGTGAATGTGGCAGAGGTGACAAGGACAGTGGCTGACTAAAATCATGGTATTAGTATTCTTTGTGACTGCACACTGCTGTCCCTGTTTCTCAGGGCTCTTTCTCCAATTCCACCGAGCTTGCCTGTTACTCTAGTGTGCTCTTTGTATGCAGTCTCGAGGCTTCGAAATGCCACCCTGGTGCTAGGTCCTATCCCCATACCTGTCTCAACTGGCTGAGTGCAGAAAGACCTCCACCCGGGGATAAACAACGTTTGCCAGGTAGCCTGGTAGCCTTCCAGCAGGAGAAACTCTGTATGTCTTCCAGACACAACTTAAACCACACAAGGAATGAAGCCATGGAGTTCTAATTGTGGAATTTCGGTTGCCTGCACGGGAGCTGGGCCCTGACTGAGGGTGCGTAGCAGCTGACTGCTGGGCCCTGCTGCTCCTCTGGAAAGAGGGGTGCATTGGCTGCCATCCCAGGATTTCTGTTAATGAATCAGACTTCTCTGCCACCAGCTGCTTGGCATATTGTTTTCATACCAGTAAAACAGTTGCCAAATTGTCATTGTGCTGAGTTGGGGGTCGTACCGGGACTGGTGTAATTAACCCCCTCAATGCACCTTACCCTGGAGTTCACCCAGAGAAACTTGGCTTCAAGATGGCTCCAGCGACAGGGGGTAGGGCACCATTGGCCTAGCCACCCTTGCCAGGGAGGATGGATTAATCCCAGGAGGGTGGTCGACAGCCTAGGGAGGGAGCAGCTGTTCTGTGAGTGGGGGTGAGACACTGAGGAATGGCTTGGTCTTTGTGCAGATGCCCTCATTCTCAATGGGCACCACTGCCACTTAAGTGGTACTATGTGTATCTTGGAGTTTGAAGTCTTTCTTCCATGTTCTTCGGCTCATTTTGCATCTCCAAAGCCTTTTGGATTATTACTAATAAAAAGAGAGAGAGAGAGAGAGAGAGAGAGAGAGAGAGAGAGAGGAAAAAAAAAGAAAGAAAAAGAGTATGCATCAGTCTTGATACTGTATCACAAACATGTCATGCGTGCATGCTACCAAGAGCTGCAGTCCTTGTGCATATTTGCCTCATGCTTCACAGATGATAGGTAAGACAGCCTCATGATTGTGTGCTTCCTCTTTCATTGCAATATTTTTTCTTTAAAGGTGGGGAAGCAGGTGCGGGGTTCTGGAGCGGCCTATCCTTCAGCATAGATTGACCCCGAATATTCCTTCATATCTAGCCCTAGGCTGCAGTTCTTTCTGAGACTATGTGCAGCAAGGGCCAGTGCTTTTTGGGTTAGGCACAGAGGCATAGCAGGGAGGTTGATAGGGGACTTCCGGGTCACCATGACTTATGTGGGATCAGAAATGACAACAGTGGTCAGGTTCTGCCTCGTGTCTTTCTTGAACAGCCAAGGCTTGAGTGTGTTAGGGTGACAAACCACTATTTCCACTTGGTAAGCTATAGATGCCAAGTAGGAGCTATGGAGGGACTATAGCCTAATATTAACCCTGCACAAGTGAGGGAACAGACCCAGGAGGCAGGAAGTAACTACCCTTTCTTTTTCTAAGGGGATAGTCTCCTGTGGTTGGCAGATATGCAGAGGTCAGTTCAAGGTCACAGAGAAAAGTCCAAGATGCACAATAAGGGTGAGGTGTGCCATTTCAACTAAACAAGGCAAGTGAACAAGAACTTCTGATTTATATCAGTTGTTTCATTTGGTTTAACCTGTTAGCTGGGGAGGCTAGGCATCTGAAGAGGGCTCACAGAAGAGAAGCAACAGAAATGGCTAAAGAAGAATTTAAAAGGATTGCCACAAGCTGCTAGAAAGTATTTATTACTTAGGACATATGCTCCTCAGAGGGCAATGGCAGAGCTATATTCAGATTTGTCTTACAATTTCTGTTTATTTTTGAGTCAGAATTCCATTTGGCTCTGTGTGGCAGAACCTGATTCTAGAGGCTTACACACTTAAGACATTTTGTTTTCTCCTATAAAAATATAGAGCAGTAACCTGCTGTCCAGAAATAAAGTAGCCTTTTGCATAACTCATCAGGCAACATTGTTTCTTCTTATTCTTATCCTTAAACATTTGGTACTTGTTCCTATCTTCTTAAGAAGGCTGCTCCAAATTTAGAGATCTGGTCTGAATTTCAGGCAAAAGACAATGTTGGCAGAATCTTCATCTTTTTATCAATTGTTCTTGGATGTCCAGCCCACTAAACTTCTGTCTTAGAGTTTTATTGCTGTAAAGAAACATTATGACCACAGCAACTCTTATAAAGGAAAACATTTCATTGGGACTGGCTTATAGTTCAGAGGTTTAGTCCATTATTGTCATGGCAGGAAGCATGGTGAAATGGAGGCAAACATGGTGATAGAGAGGGAGCTGAGAGTTCTACATCTTGATCCACGGCAGCAGTAAGAGACTGAGTCACTAGGCCTGCCTTGAACTTCTGAGACCTCAAAGCCCACTCCCTAGTGACTCACTTCCTCCAACAAAGCCATTCACACTTTAACGAGGCCATATTTTGTAATAGTGTTACTCTTTATGGACCAATGGAGGCCATTTTTATTCAAACCACCATACTGTCTGTTTGCAACTCATTGGGAAGAGGTGAGTCAGAGCCACCTATAGCTGCAAGGGAGTCTGGAACTAGAGCTGGTGGTCAGGAGAGTGCCAAGCATACCAGTAGATATAATACATAGTTTTATTTCAGCTGTTTTAAAGTGAAAATAATTTAGATTAAAAAAAATACAAGTAGACGTTCTGAGATGGAAATCTCTGAGTTGTAAGTCATAAGATTATACATTTAATTTTTTTTGTCCATCCCAAAAATTGTCATGAAAGGCCCATACTGTAAAAGGTACTGGTTATACGATAAAAGATACAAACAGGAACAAATCAGATGACATTTGTCTTTGAGGGGTGCCAACAGACACATGCAGATAGCAAGTCCCACTGAAAAGTGAGAGAAGAAAAATCCAGGAGGCAGAATGTGCAAAAAGGACCAGAGTGTGAGGAAGCAAAAGGACCTGTGGTGCAGTTGTACAAGACTGAAGGAGACTGGAACTTCAAGTGACCTGGTAAGGAAAGCAACCTGTCCTGGTTGGTGAAAGCAGACTCAGGGCACACACGCCAGGCATCAGGGTACAGCATGACAATTGAGTGTTGTGAACCAATTACATTTTAGTGGACATGTGAGGCCTTAAATGTGATTTATTTGGCTAGTCAGAGTCACCAAATGCCCTTTTTGTATCTGTTCACAATTAGAAGTGTGTGATTTATACTAGAGAGGTCATTTTATATGGGAGGACATCAAGATTCAGAGATTTCAAGTGACCTATTGGCTGTCAGTTAATAATAACATCTGGGCCAAACCCACATTCTCCTGAATTCTGCTCCTGTCCTTCTAATAAACATTCTATGTTAACAGACACTTAATTGTCAAGCATCTGACATGGTCTTTATAGAAGTTCAGTAACATAGATCCAATAGGATAGAGTCAGTTGTACACACAGGAGATGTAGGTTAGGAAAGATGACTGCCAAAAATAAATAAATAAATAAATAAATAAATAAATAGTACAGAATATCCAAGATACAGTCCACAGAACTTAAAAAGGTCAACAAGCTGAAGTGCACAAGTGAGGACGCCTCAGTCCCACTTGGGAGAGAGAAGAAAGCAATCACAAGTGGGGGGGGGGTGGGGGGGGAGGAGGGAGGGAAAGTGGATGGGAAGGGGAGAGGGAGTGGTGGAGGGAGGGAGGGGAACCTGATCTGGTTTTGGGTGATTGAAAATAACTGAAGCCCCAAGGGCCAGCAGAAAGAGTGGAAACAGGCAACCTCGGGAGATAGGAAGTTGGGGGGACCCTCCAGAATGCATCAGAGATCTGGGAAATGAGAGACGCTCAGAACTCAAAGGGAGGGACCTTAGATGATATGCCTGACAGTAGGCAGAGGGAACTTCTAAAGCCCACCTCCAGCAGGAAGACAGGACATCAAATGAGGGAGGGGGGCATCCCACAGTCACAACTCTGACCCATAATTGTTCCTGTCTGAAATAATTATAGGGATGGAAATGGAGAAGAGCCCGAGGAAAAGAAGGTCCAATGACAAGTCTAAAGCGGGGTCCAGCTCAAGGGGAGGTCCCAAGGCCTGACACTATTACTGAGGCTATGGAGCATTCACAAAAAGAGACCTAGCATGACTGTGCTCCGGAAGACTCAACAAGCAGTGGAAAGAGTCAGATGTAGATATTTGCACCCAACCATTGTTGTTGAATTTGGGAAGGCTGAAAGAAGCTGAGAAGGGTGATCCTGTAGGAGGACCAGCAGTCTCAATTATTCTGGACCCCCGAGATCTCTCAAACACTGGACCACCAACCAGGCAACATACACAAGCTGATATGAGGCCCCCAACACACATACAGTAGAGGAAAGTTGGGTCTGTGTTCATTCAGAGATGATGCACCTAACCCTCAAGAGACTGGAGGCCCCAGAGAGTTTAGAGGTTAGGTGGGGTGGGGGGTAGGGGCGTCCATGTGGAGACAGGGGAGGTGGGAAGGAGGTGTGAGATGTAGAACAGACGGAGGGTGGACTGGGGGGGGGGGGTAAAATATGGAGTGCAAAGGAAAATTAAGTAAAAAAAGAAAGATGAGTGCCACACCCATCCTGACTCTTAGCCCAGGACTCCATTTAAGTGTTGTACATCTTCAGATGGTCAGATAAGAATTCTAATAGATGGTGCATGGGATAAGGGCCCACATCTACACATATATGTTGTCTTCACCAAGGTGAGATGTGGCCCAAATGCTACCACCTTGATCACTTTCTCTCATGAATAGAAAGGGGGGTTTTCCACAGCATCATCCTGTCACTTGAGTCTCACACCTCAGCCAGGTGTGGAGGGGTCAGAAAGTGTCTTGACTGTGTCTGAGATCCTTGACCACTGGTGGTCTGGCCATGCTTGCTCACCCCAAGCAGGGAACAATTCTGAGAATGGAAAGAAGCCACTAGAGAATTGACTGGATAAGGAGCTGTCAACAGAAAGGTCACGGGATGGCCTCAGCACAGACTTC
The DNA here is from genome assembly GCF_000001635.26 of Mus musculus. Lineage (NCBI taxonomy): Eukaryota > Metazoa > Chordata > Mammalia > Rodentia > Muridae > Mus > Mus musculus. The sequence goes on along the minus strand of NC_000084.6, from coordinate 76,746,505 downwards.
CATCCTCTTGATTGGCCTTTTAGAGACAGAATTGGGTACCTAGCTGTTGCTGGCTGGTGAGGTTTGTGTCAGATGAGAGTAGCTTACTTTAAGATTGATTCTGTTCAGGGTTCACCAATTTACTCCATTTTAGAACCAAGGAGGCTATTCCGAGAGGGTCATTGTTCTAGGATGATGGTGTAGTAGCCTGCCCCATGGCTTGGCAAGACCGGCCTGCTAGGGGTCATCGGCAGAGACAAGTCAAGTCTGCTTTGCCTGCTGTTACTCCATCATCTGAGCCCCACATTCTGATACTGCTCTCTCCTCTTGAGCCTCTGAAACGCCAGGCTCTGACTATTCAGACCAATATGGTGATGCCAAAACTTTCCCCCTTGTTTTACTCCAAATGGTCCTGCTAATTGTCCTGTAAAGGAATGCAAAATTTGCCCCTAGCCAGGTCCCATGTGTTCTAGGGCTCATATGACAAGGCAGGAGGGTCTTAATCATGTTGGTGCATAAAATTGCCACGAGACTCTCAAGTCTCTAACTTCTTTTGTTAGCTGAAAACCAAAAACACTAACATAGTACATTTCTGAGCTGCAGGGAATTTCCTTTACACTAAGGAAGGCCTCACACGTTCAGGATCCTGCTTCGTTTTGAACTGACAATATAAGTAAATTGTTTTTATGAACAAACCAACGGCAGTTACTCAAAGGCCTGCATTGCAGATGCTAATTGAGACACTTGGATTTAGGATAGCAGGAAATATTTGGGGTTTTGTAAGTCCCTCCTCCCCCACATGATACTGTAAGGCCAATGTTCATGTTTGTGAATCTTAAGATCTCCCAAGTAGACTTGGAATGGCCCATGGACAAGCACAGGCTTCCATTCCCACTTCCTACTTTAGGAGAAAGACAGTCGGAGTAGAACTGTATCCATAAGAAAGGCTGTAGCAGAAACATTAAGGAGAGGAAGGGTTGTTTCCAAGGAGACATAGTGGTGGCCTCCCAGGGTGGAGGTGTAGTGTAGGGATCTGTCTTCCTCTTGATGCCATTGAACTTTTTGTTTTCAATTTGAAATAATCAATGAGGTGACACAAGGAAAACTTGCTGAAGCTGCCTCAGTCCATACTACTAGTGATAGCTATTCTTGATTGACTTAATCTGGAATTAATTAAGACCTAAGTAGCTGGACACACCTTTGAGGGATTCTCTTGATTGGATAATTTAAGGTTGGAAGGACCACCTTAAAATTAGGCCACTCCTTCTGGTGGCAACCAATATAAAAGGACATAGAAGAAAGAAGCTTTTTCTCTTTGCTCTTTATGCCCTCATTCTTGCTGTCCTGTTGCTGGGGAAATACTTTAAAAGGGTTCCACCAGATAAGTGAGTTATCTCTCAAAGCACTCACTTTTCAAGATCATCACCTCAACGATTAGGCTGCAACGTATGCATTTCAGAGACGCACAGAACTTCAGACCACTCATTGACCACTGCGTAGGGAACTGCATGGCCATCCTTTGTGTTTGGGGCATGCAGTTTAAGATATGAGCGCTCAGCTTCCTGCTCCTGCCAGCATGCCTTCGCTTCCTCATCATAAGACTCTGGAATTCTATGCCCAAATAAATTCTTCCTTCTGTGTGTTGCCTGGGTCATTGGTGTTAGCCCCGATGGCTTACCCTTATGCCATGTTTCAGACAGTAGGTGGAATCCTTTGAGAGAACTCTATTTCTCAACATTTACTGCTCCACTATGCAGGCACTATTTATTACCTCTGTTTGTAGTAGAGAAAATTCGGATAGCTAGGAAGAGGTGAAACCATTGGCCCTAATTTACAGAGCAAGCAAGGGCGTCATTCTGAATGTACATCGTACACTGTACCGACAGGGATTTGGGAGTAGAGCTACTGTCTGGGATCCTTATCTGTTTTGTGAATAACGATTATAGTGGTTAAAGTGAGATGTACCTCCATAGTTTTAGGCAGTTGCATACGGTCCCCAGTTGAAGTAGTTCTTTAAAGGTTTAAGACATGTTGTCTTGTTAGAGGAAGTATGTCCCTGGAACCAAGGCACATGCCTTAAATCCCAGTACTCAGGAGGCAGAAGCAGACAGATCTCTGTGAGTTTGAGACCAGCCTGTTCTACACAGCTAGTTTCAAGATAGCCAGGGCTTCCCACCCATAGCAGTAGTATCGTGATTGCCCATGATCAGAACCGTGGATCCTGGGAGGGGAAGCAGGGTTGGACTGTCAGGAGCTAAGTGACATCAGGCAGAGGAGAGCTCAGCAAGAACAAACTCAGTGAAGCTGGAGGCAGCTTCAATGAGACAGCTCGCTTAATGGGGAAAACAAAGACTATTTAAACAAGGGTAGGAGCTTTGGGGTGAGCATACATCATTGGCTTTGGACAGGGTGCCAGGGTGAGGGGGTGGGGGAGGGTGCCTCATTTGCATAAGAAGGAATTCCAGGTACTGCCAGACTTGACTTTTATAAGGGGAGAAGAAGTTTAACTTGGCTACTGGGCTACTTTGGAACCTCACTCTTGCTCTGGTCCTGCTCCCACGCCCCACCCCATCCCCCAGTCCCAAGGTTTGCCTTTGCTCTGCTGTCATAGACTCTAACCCTTTGGAACTGTAAGCCCAAATAAGTATTTTTATACATTTCCTTGGTCATACTGCTTCATCTCATCAATGGAAAGGCCCATTCGATTCTCATATTCTTCAATGGTACACCTATAGCAAAACCACAGGCTTTTCCACCCATGGCCCAGTTCCTGAATAATGACTCAGAGGCTTATTATTTATTAAAACATGCTTAGGTCTTAAGCTAGGCTTGTTCTCTGGCTAGCTGGTAACTCAGTTATCCCATTTATACTATTCTATGTCTGCCACACGGCTGGCTACCTCTCCTCAGTTTCATGTCTGATTTCCTCCTAGTCAGGGTGGGGAATCCTCCCACACCTGACCACTTCCCAGAGTCTCTCTCTCTCTCTCTCTCTCTCTCTCTCTCTCTCTCTCTCTCTCTCATCCTACCTTCTAATCCTGCCCTGGCATTTTTCTCCATCAGCTTTTTATTGACAAATGATATGTTTACACATTGTACAAGGGATTATCCCCACATGATAGGGTCAAGACTACACTCTATTAGTAGGGCATTTTTATTAATATTTAGGAGAAAAAACTATGAAGTCTTTCTCTATTGTCTTTGGAAAATAATGCTCTTTTTGTACATGTCCTGATCACCCAGTCATTTCAGTCTCCAGTTCTCTTCTCTTGCCCCATAGATTATTGCTAGGTTCCCAAGGTTCAACAGTTACTGAGGGGGCCCTTCAAAGGCTAACTCCTTGGTTCAGCTTTATAAATATGTATTTAGGGAGCTCTAATAACATATATTATTGACTACATAGGCCTGTAGAGCTATTTGTGTGCAAAGCCATGTTTAGTACATTATTGATCTACCCCAGGCAGCCAAAACTGTATTAATTTGAATGTGAAGATTAAAAACATTTGCAGAAGTTGTTACGGAGTATGAAAGAGTCATGGTTCAATTTACAGCAGCCTGATGGGCATCGCCATCCTTTGGATAGAGTCTTTTAGCTTACTTGGCCAGTTTTCTTTGCCTGCTGTCTTCCAGAGTGCCTGTGTGTGGTGCAGCAAAACACTTCCTTCCTCAGCAGCAGCCGTGTTGCCCACTGATGACTCTCAGCTGAGTCTCTCTTCAGAGTTTACCCATGATGGAAATGGTCTTATCCACCTTGTTCTGCGATGTGCCCACTCCTGGGTCAGCTGACGATGGCTCTGTGTGTGGGCTAAGGGCTTTCCTGAGGTCAGAACTCTCTGTGCCATGCCTCTCTGAAGAGGGAGTCACTCAGTTCCTTGCTCTGCATAGTTGGGCTGCCTCACTTGTTTCCTCTTCTGCTATTAAAATAATAATAATAACAACAACATTGGATTAGGGAGATGTCTCAGTACTTACTGAGCAGATGTAAGTGAAGTGCCCCGTGTATAAGCCATGTTTCAGTAGCTCTCATCTATAATTTGTCTATAACAAGTGCTGGGGAGACAGATTTCATCGGCTCTCCAGCCAGCTAGTCTAGCTAGTGGGTGAGTTCCAGGTTCAGTGAGAGACCCTTCTCAAAAAATCAAGTTGGCAAATAATAAAGATACTTATGCTGCCCTCTGGCCTTCACATACATTACACACTTGTATATACACACACAGAGTTCATGAGTGTGTGTGCCTGTATATGTCTCTCTTTTTCTTTCTCCGTGTGTATGTGTCTCTCAGTGTGTATCAGTGTGTGTGTTTGTATCTCTGTCTGTCTGTATGTATCTGTGTATCTCTGTGTGTCTGTGTATCTATGTGTACCTGTCTGTTTGTCTCTCTGTGTGTATGTGTCTGTGTATCTGTGTGTGTGTGTGTGTCTGTTTGTCTGTTCGTCTGTCTGTGTGTGTATTGCAAGCATGCGTGTGCATATGCCCCCAAAGTTACCTGAATTATAAAGAATAGAAGCTTTGCCCCCCACCCCCAATCACACGGCCTGAGTGGGCAGAGCAAGCCTGAGATGACCCCTGCCTGTTACCTCACGGCATGGATGAGGTATAGCGCCCTGGAGATGACCCCAGACACCACAAGGCTCCCTGCATCACTAAGATGAGTAAGTAGTAGAGAGATGGAGGAAAAGGAGAAGCCGACGACTGTGTACACAATGAAGAGAGGCAGAACTGGAGACTCCAGGGTAGTGAGAAATAGCCTGATATGAGTAGCCAGTGTTGACACGCTGAGGTCCTGGCATGTACTGCCGCTGAGGGCCGTGCCCATGCTGAGGTCCACGGTCCTGCAGGAGGGGTACGGGTTGTCTCTTACTACTGTGGCCCTGCAGCAGTCGGGGCTCTGTTACCACTAAAGGCCACATGGATGTCCCTGGTTTGGGCTGCCACCTGGGGCCATGCAGAGCTGCCCACGCCGCTCACCAACTGCAACACTCAAAAGAGCAGCATTTGCTGGGGAAGCACAGTAGAGCTGGCCCTGATTGCAGCGGGGCTGCAGGTGAGCTGGTCTTGGCCCTTGCTGACCTAGTGGTGGCATAGGATCATGCGAGAGATGCCTCTCCTCTCCACTACTCCCTCATTGCTTGTGGCAGGCTGGAGAGCTGGTCCTACGCCTCAGCTGCTGCAGCATTTGGGAGAGCACGCCTCACACCTGACCTGGGCAGCAGTAGAGTTGATCTTGGTGGCATGGGCATGAATGAGTCAGTCGGAGAGGGGTGAGCCCAGGAGAGCTGGCCCTACCACCTGTCTGTGCAGTGACGAGGATGGGGGATGGGTGTCCTTCTTCCTTCCCTTGTTCCTTGTCCCATGAGGCAGGTGGGAGAGAGGGTCCCAGGGTCATGAGAGCAGAAGAGCTGGCCCTGCCCCTCAGCAGCTGCATCACTTAGGAGAGAGCTGGCTCAGCCCCTCACTGGTTTGCAGCACTCAGGGAAGCTAACCCTGTACCCTCCCACAAATGAGATTTATTTTATTTTTGGGGTGGGGCATTGGTTGCAAAGGCACAGGAGAAATACAGAGACTCAGAGATGAGTAAGATTGAAGTGCATGATGTGAAATTCATGATCCCAGTGGTCAAGAACTGTTGGTATAGAGGATGGTTTTTTTTTTTTTTTTTTTTTTGACTTTATCTTCTGGCTCTAATAAACTTCTGGCCCCATTTCCTGAAATTCTTCCTGAGCCTTAGGTGGTCTACCTGTCTTATTTGGTGCTGAGCCTACAACCGTCACCTCTTCTCAGCATCCTGGACAGCTGTAAGTCTCAGCATTCACTGCTCTCCATTGGAAGGAGGTGATTCTCCATTTTAAGGCTGACAGCAGCTTTTGTTTGATTTGGGGCCAGGAATGTGTGGATCAGCTGTGGAAGTGATAATGGAGCGGGGGAGGGGGTCCTGCCTTTTGGGGACCAGTCTAACCTGTTCAGTTCATTGGTAAAGCACAGGCTGGTGATGAGGAGGGCCAGAACCTGGGTCAGGATGGGCTCTGGTTCTCAGTCTTTGGGTGGTGACCTCTGGGGGCGGGGGGGTCGTTGCATATCAGGTATCCTGCATTTCAGATATTTACATTAGAGTAGCAAGATCACAATTATGAAGTAGCGATGACAGAATTTTATGGTTGGGGGTCACCACAAAAGGAGAAGCTGTATTAAAGGGTCACAACCTTAGGAAGGTTGAGAACCACTACTCTAGATTTAATTCACCTCGGCGTTAGCATGAGCGCCTCAAAGCTAGCACGTGCACAAGTTGCGAGTGAGTGTATTCTCAGTAGCAGGAAGGATGATGTCATCTTGGTTAGGTAGGTCTCTGAGAGGTTTCTGGGTGAGGGCGTAGCAGTATGAAATCATACAGGTAGTAGCATTGCCTGGCCTGTTTCTTCTACAACAGAAGACCACCAACCCAAGAGTGGTACAGCCCACAGAGAGCTGGGCCCTCCTGAATCAGTCATTCATTAATCAAGAAAACGCCACACAGATGGGCTTACACGACAATCTGATAGAGGATTTTTTCTTTCAAGACTCTCTCTTCCCAGATGACCCTAGCTTGTGGCATGGTGACAAAAACTAGGCACCCCCACCCATCCCTTTAAGAACTGGCCAACTCTCTCCCCCTTGCATTTGCAAAAACTTTTGGAATTCAGGAGTACAATACATCCCAGGTGGAACACAGTGACTCACTTCATTTATTTATTGGTCTAATGTACATTTAATGCTATTTTTTTATTCCAAAGTCTCTCTTTAATTCTAAAAGAAGATTAAAAAGTCATAACCTGTAAAGGTTCTCTTAACTGGCCAGCCAGAAGAATAATTGCTGTTTCTCGGTGTGTCAGGGCCTCAGTGTGCTAGGCTGGGTCTGGGAAGGCTAGTTACTGCCTGAGCTGTGGCTCGAGGGTTGAGAAAGATCTCTTAGAATTGATGTCACACTATATAACCTCCGTTTGGCTCCCTCTGATTTCCAGGGACCTTCAGATTTTATTCGGCTGGCTTAGCTAAACCCTGGAGCTAACGATATAATGCTTGGTGAATATCTGGGACCTGAGATGAGACCAGCTTTGGACTAAAGGGACCCTGGGAAACAGCCACACCCCGGCCCATGTAGCATCGAGCCTGTCTCATAGGAAAAGAAAACTAGCAAGGGGCGGGAACTCCACCCAGCCCTTGGGGTAATTCAGCCTCCTGCCTGGAGAGCATTACATAAGGCCCAAAGGCTATAAACCACCCTAACAGGCATAATGGCTTTTGTGCCTCCACCTGAAGGGGCTCATTGCAATCAGGTAACAGCTCCTGCAGATGCCTCTAGCTGTAACTACTGGAACACTTGCTTTATAGCACCACCTGAGCGTCTACAGCCTGCTCGCATCAATGGCAATTTCAGCAGCCATGTGACTTATGTCTTCTGTGCATGTGTGTCTACACAGCACCCTGAAGCCTTTGATGCTGAGGGCACGTGGAGGCAATGTGTGGAGTTAGTTGCAGGACCGGAGATACAGCGGAGGAGCTGGATAGATTTGGGCCATGAGCCACGTGTTCCTATGATATAACTCTCAGGAGTTCACATTCATTAGGGAGTCAAGACTAACCCAGCTCTTCATTCAGTCATTTATTCATTCACTCATTTCCTCATTCATTTGCAACCCTCCTCCCCTTCTTAGCAAGTATAGGACTGCATGCTAGCAATAGAAAAAATGGGGACAAGGGGACAAAGGCTTTCCTTTCAGACCTTACAGGTGAGGGAAGGAGAGACACACAGTGACCAGTGACCAGTGACCAGTGAGGCCAGTGACCTCAGCAAAGCTAGCACAGCAAATGCCACGGTCAGGGCTTTCTTCCTGATTCTAACCTTCAGAGAGGCGGTCTGCTGTCGCACAACTGTGAAGTTAACTTTAAATCGCATTCACTTCGTGAGTCAAAGGTTACTTACCTCTTTGAACTCTGCCCTGCAACCATGCTATGGTCACAGAAGGCTTCTTAAGCCTTCTAAGTTTGATTTCCTCATTCTTAGAACAGACCCAGCATCAACATGTGCTTTGTAAGCTTGGAAGGACCTGGGAGGATGGAGAGGGTGGTCTTGGTGGAAGGAAGGCAGTTAAACGTGAAGCTGGTCTTGGTGGAAGGAAGGCAGTTAAACGTGAAGCTGAGGATGGCTGAGGTAGGACTTGAACCCACGAGGACAGGTAGAAATGAATAGTTCACAAGATGAGGGGGATTCTTGCTCCATTCGGGGAGAAGGCACAGGGTGGCACACTGCCACAGGCCAAGGGCATGACATGCTTGTTCTGAACTCAGAAGTTATAGGTATAATCTGCCCCATGTGGCTACCTCCCCTATGCCTGTTCTCTGGTCCTCGGAGACTCCAAGCTTCCATTACCATGAGCAGGGCCAGGACTTCAGTCTATTTATCTGGCTTCATTTAGCCTTTTGGATCTCCCTCCTGCTGGTCCCTAACTAAAGTCAGGTTAAGGAAGTCAGGTGTCCACAGTCCTGGACTTTACCTAGTAGGTCAGGCTTTTCTGGAGAGAGGGGCTTTGTTTGCTAGTGTTGGTGGAGACTGTAAACCGCGACTGGGAAGATGCCAAAGGCAGGCTTTGCTCTCATCTCATATCTCGGGCTCTCTGAGCCTGGGATGGGCTTCTCTGCTTCTCATCTGCTGTATCACCATGCTACTGATCAAAACCACACTGGGTCTCATTCTGAGTCTCCATATGCATCTGTGAAGACTGTTTCTGGGAGGAAACAGGATCCACCGGAGGACAAAGCAAGGAGTCGTTTGTGTGTTTGTTCTGAGAATAGGCAGGCCATTTAGGCATCTGGAGTTTAGCTTTATAGGGGGGAAGTCCAAACCCAGGCTCCCGGTACTTGCTCTTCCCTATCCTAGCTTGTGGTTTCCATGCTTGTTGCCTGGTGGCCACAGGAGGGCCACTGTGCTCCGAGCTCCACAGCCTCACAACTGCACCCAGAAAGATAGCCTTGGTAGAGAGGGCTCTCATCACATGGGAGGAACAACATTCCGGAATTCCCTTATAGACTTCCTCTTTGACCTCCTTGGTGGCCAGTGTGTCACATGGTCATCCATGCTGTCTGGAAGGTAGGGAAGACACATACTCAGCCAGGGGAATGAAGACACCTTAGGAAGGCTAGAGTGGGTGTGGTCAGGTCTTCTGCTACCTGGGCAAGACATCCCTTCTACTGGAAAGAAGTTGTTGGATGGGTTTCCCTCAGTTTTTGTCATCTAACTTCTTCCTCTCACCCCATCTGATTCCTCTGATCACCAGCTATCGGCTGCTAATAGGCATGGTTCGTCCTTGTGAAGACCCTGGGAGGAGCAGAAGCCCCACCCTCACCCAGAAATGAGCTCTGGAAGCCAGTTGAAGTGTCCTGAGGGTGAGGTCAGGAAAAAAAAAGGCAGGGAGTGAGGTGAAGACACCTCTGTAGAGTCAAGGGGCTGGGCAGAGAAAGAGTTTCTATCCTTCAGCCAAGGCCTGGATCTGCTTGCTCCATATGCAGGAAAGCACTGAGACGCTCCTGTTAGGAACTCTATTCCATGTCTTCCTAGAGACTGAGGTAGGGGAGTTCTCCATACAGGACATCTAAAGGCACTAAGGATCCAGGCAGTTAAGTGTCTGTCTTCTTGGCTCTCCTGAATCCTAGTGAGTGCCTTGTGCTTCCTCCAACACCACCTCCCATCATTCAGACAGCAGCTGCAACCACCAATCCTTCAGAGAGTGGGGATGGTGGGGACTCAGCACAGCTGTCCCCGAGTGAGACAGTCTCTGGGGACAGTCTCTCTCCGGGGAGCCCAGTCTCTCTCTGGGGAGCTTCCTTGCCTCCTCCACCCCACAAGATGCATGCCCTGACTTAACCTGCTTATGGTGTTCTTACGTCGCTCAGCATCTGTCTTTCTGTTAGTCTTTGAGGATAAAGCAGTCATCATTGAAACAATTGTATAATTGTTCTGTTTCTACTGTACTTCGTTGGCAAAAGGATTTGTGAAAATAACAACAAGAGCTATGGAACAAAAACCCCTCAGGAACTAAGATAAAGTGGCTTTCAGAGGAGGTTGATCCTCCAAATAAGGGTAACACACATTTCAAGGCTATGTGTTGGCTCCAAGATACCTGGTTGTCTGGGTGGAGAAGGACATGTGGTGTGACCAAGGTTCACGATGTCTGTCCATTGAGATGGAACCAGGCAAGTGGGGGCAGCGTACGGACATTGAGACACAGAGGCTGGAAAGGAACTTCCTAGATTCTCTTGAGGAAGAAGCCAGTGAAGGGAGTGGACAGTAATCTCAGCTGGGATGTCTGAGGAAACCTGTAGGGTCTGGTCCTGAAATGGTCTCGAGTGGATACTGTTCTTTTAGGGTGTATCCCTAATGACATCAGGACAATGGCTCCACCCCTACCCCTGAGGATTAGCTCAGCTCAGGTAAATATCTTAACATACTTGACACAAGATTCTTAGAATGCCTTGGCTGAGGTGCCGGGATGGACTCTCGATCGTGCATGCAATTTTTTTGTTTGTTTGTTTTTTGTTTTTGTTTGTTTGTTTTTTCGAGACAGGGTTTCTCTGTGTAGTCCTGGCTGTCCTGGAACTCACTCTGTAGACCAGGCTGGCCTTGAACTCAGAAATCCACCTGCCTCTGCCTCCCAAGTGCTGGGATTAAAGGCGTGTGCCACCACTGCCCAACAGTGCATGCAAATTTGGGGGTTCATGCTATGCACATTGTTCTAAGATGAGGGCCCATAACTGTTCTCTCATCGTTCAGATCTCTGAATTAGAGAAGCAACTCCATCAGCTACTTGAACATCACTAGGTTGCTCTGTCTGTGTGGCTAGGAATCTGGGTATGTTATGTGATGAGGCCATGGGGTCGTCTGCTGCTGAAGACCGAGGCAGCTGGGCTGGAGTTCATACCCCTAGCAGCGAAAGGGCTGCACTGCGTGCCTATGTCACAACAGAGCCATTAGCGGAAGGAGTAAGGAGCAAGAACAACATATTATTAATGCCTTGTAAGCAGGAGGACGAGGACCTGAGCTAGCTACTTCAAACCTGTGTAGGAAAGCTGGGTACACACTTGCACAGGGAAGGCAGAGGCAGGCAGAGCACAGGTGCGTTCTTGTTACATGCATGGGTACGCGGGCATACGCGCGCACGCGTACACACACACACACACACACACACACACACACACACACACACACACACAGCCTAGTAAACAGTCATCTAAGATATTGATCAAGGAGTGCTGTTGACTTAGTTAATGGCCAGTGCAGAGCAGGGGTCAGCAGGGAGGGAAGGGAAATGGGAGCTTTGGAGGAGAGAGTGCCCTGGTCCATGGTGCTTCTATTGGTGGATAATCAGAGTCAGTAAGTAAACTGAAATCAAGGAGAGCCGAAATGCCAAAGCACCCTTATGTTCTCTCTGCTTTTGAGATTTTCTTTCTTTCTTTTTCCCAGAGGGGTAAGAGGCAGGTGATGTAATCCATAGGACCTTGAGTGTGCATAGAAGGACGTTGCATTGTTATGTGTGTCACAGTGTCAACAGTTGCAAAGGGTCACCTCTGTTGTGGTGAGGGGGTTCCCTTGTTTCAGTAATCACGGATTACAGGAACTTGGGAAGTTGGTCATTTCCAATACAGCAACACTCAGGGGGCCTGTACCTAATGCAAACCACAAATTCTCAATCAATCAATCAGCATGCAGGTATTGATCGCCTACTACGTGCAAGAAAGATTCACGAGGAGTGGCAGATGTGAGGGTGGCTTAGCCTTCAAGAAGCTTTCTTGCGGTTGTGGGGTGGCAGGAACGGCTTCCCTAAAGGTGATACATTCTCAGATAATCCAGAGACCTCAGCAAAATGCAGGTCTACATCCAGGAAGGCTGAGGCGCCTGCAAGTCTGTTGTCAACAAGGGCCATGTTGCTTGCCAGGGGAAGACTCAGACTGCTCAGAGTGATAGGTAGGATACCCGGTTATTCAACAAAGCTTGGGTAGTAATAGCTACCACACTGGAGAAGTGTTCTTGCTTAAGTCATATGCTCCACAGCCCTCTAAGGGTCACTGCCACCATGGACGACAGGTGGCAGGTACCTTCTAGAACTGTATAGGACACAACTTGCCAGAACACACATGGGGTTCCAGGGTTGGATGAGACTATGGATCTCAGCCTTGATGGAGTTTGCTCTTGGACAATTCTGATAGAAGCATTCTTGAACGGGACATGGATACGCCCACCATCTATTCAAGTTCCCCAGAGATGAAATGATTAAGATCCATCCTGAGTTACCCTTCTGTGACTCTGACCTTCCATCTGCCCACGGGCTCTCTCGGTTGTTAAACTCTGGGAGTCTGGAGAAGGGAAAGAAAAAAATGAAGAGGGAGGAGCCAGGGGTTTCTTTCTGGGAGTTGCCTTAACAGAGCCCCCTGAGGGAAGAGTCATTCTAGGTAGAGTCAGCTAGAGCTAAGAAGAGCTAAGCAGAGTGAGGGTGTACAGAGGAAGGAAGAGTGTTCATGAGGCTTTTGCTCTTGGAATGTGTTTGTCTGGGCAGGTGCTGGAGGAAGGCCTTCGAAGGGATGATCATCCATCTGCAGGAATCTGTAACTGTGCATAAAGGCAGGGAAGGGAAGACAGGATGGGCCTCTATGCAGGGAGTTGATGAAGAGGCAACAGACTTGAGAGAGGCAGAGTGAAGAGGAGGCTCCCGTCCTGTTTGCTTTATAGCTGAAGGGTTATGGAGTCCAGTGAACGAGTTCAGATGGGTCTTAAAAATGGGGGTGAAGGTCATGGAAGGACGAGTGTTTGTGGGTGGAGACTGATCTGTGTCTTCCCTGGGGATGGATTTTTTTCCAGGATGATATGGTCCCACCTGGCTAGAAACAGCTGTTTGAGCTTGGCGTTTGCTGGTTTTGGATGAGATGATCCTGATGCACATGCTACAAGCTTCAGCACATGGGTGGCTTTTTACATTTAAAAGGTATTGCCTCCTTCATCACGCCTGTCCATTTGGCTTCCCACTCAAATACTTCTATTCCTATTGTCCCCATGACTTTAGGTCCTGGCTTATAGAATATGGCTGTGAGTCTCAGAGAGGTCAGCTGAGGCTAGGAGCTGCATCCACCCTCCTGCTACTCTCTCTATAGACCTTATAATTAAACCAGATCCTGCTGGCTTCTGGTGAAGGTGGCCTTCCAAATCCATCCAGGGCACGTGATTGATGGCACCACCGGGTCCCCCAGAAAAAGAAGCCCTCCTTGGCTTTTGTTTTAAGCTGCGTTATCTCCCATAGGTATTGATTTTTTTGTTTGGTGGTCAACATTTCTCTTCTCAGTCTCTGAGCCATTTCTATAAAAATGAGAGAGGAGGTGAGAAATGATGGGCCCGCGACAACAGGCTTTGCTGACTTGCAGTATCCGTCGCCGTTTTCCATGACATCTTTCCGGGTTTGTCAGCTGCCTCTTCTAGACAGAAATACATTTAAAATGCGATTTGGAAAGGCCCCACATGTCAGCTGTAGGAGCACGCCACTGGGAGTACTTGTTGGAGGATTTCATCTTTTCATTGTCAGTTCTTGGGTCCCTTTTGAAGGGCAGGAGGACTTGATAGACTCCACCTGTCTCTCCAATGCACCTCACTCTGGCTTCGTAGATGCAGCAGCCACCATACTGCTGTGGGCTGACAGTGGGCTTGGGTCTCAGCTGTGCCCTTGTAGATATGTCTCAGTCCCTCTTTTCTCCTCCATACCTCTTCTGGCACTCAGGCCTTCGACTAATACGGAGGCATAATGACTGAGGATCCCACCCTAAATGGAATCCATCTTCAGGACCATTGGTTTTTGCAGGTCCCTCAGTGGAGAGCGCAAGAGTGGATATATCACCTTGCCTCACCCCCACACTGTGCTTTCAGCCAGTGCCTACCCTGCGAGCAGGGCCAACGGACCTAATGCAGGTAGCAGTGGGACATCTAGGAGGCTGGGACAACTCATCAGTTGCCACTCATAGCTCATTTAGATGTGTGTAAAACAGAACCACAGACCAGGAGGCAGTGACCATTGATAGCTCACACCGCTAGTCATTCTCATCGTGTGTGGTCACCACAGAGCTTTCCTGTGAGTCCATGGCCACCGAGGGGAAGCACACTTCACAGCAGTCTGTGCTGCCATATTAAATTATGGCCAATGATTTATAGACTGAATTCCTTCAGTAACCTCCCAGAGCCAGTTGCTTGAAGTAAATGTCACCATCTTGGACCATGGGGATGTGACAAGGAGACCTAGTGGTGATCTGCAAACAGACAGCCTTGAGCCCAGGAGGGAATGATTTACTCTTGTTTAATTCATGCGTTTGGAATCTATGCTGTCTGCACTTGAGCCTCATTCTAAGTATATACCTTGAGTCATGCTCTCTAAGCTCTCTAAAGGAAGTCAGGAGTCACCATGAGCAAACGGACCACAACGGAAGCTGGGCACCCCTTCTTACCCACTCTCACCCCAGCCTGTTGGTCTCTCCCATTGGCATGCATTTGGCATGGTGACTTAGACGCTGAAGATGGAGGGGACCAGGAGCCTCCCAATGTCACATCCACTTTGGTCAAGAGTCTGTTTATATATCGAACCAAATAAAACAGAGGGAGATCACAGGCAAGGTGTCTCCATATTGTATCAACAGCTCCCGAGTGTGAAGTCACAGACCTGTGGAGGCGCTGGGGAAGGCATGTGTCTCCTTTGTCTAGCCTAGAGCCTAGGCTGAGCCCAAGGCACATGACCCATTTCCCGCTATCCTGTGCTTCTGGCCGGTGAGATGGGGGATTTGTATTTCGGGGACTGACTGAGCACACTCTGACCATACCACAGTAACCTTTGCACGTCAGATGCTCCTGATGTTTGCCGTGAAGGGGCTGTGGGTTTGTTTGTTGGCACTCTGCAGCGTGGCCTTGCTTTTTCTACTTTGAGGTCCAGGAGTCTTTGCAGTGGGTTGAAGATTCTGCCCATTGAGATGGCTAACATGATAATACCCCAGCATGCCTGTCTAAGTATGCATACACATTCATGACTTGTACTCTCCCTCTTGGGTTGGTGCCACTCCACCCAGGACTTCACCACAGTGGGTGAGAAGTGTATGGAAGGTACACTTAAGGGATATGGGAAGGTGCAGGCATCAGCCAGTGAAGCAGCTGGCAGGTCTGATGGTCATTCCTGGACTTACAGTGGAACCCTCCTACCTGCTCAATTGCGTACTTTTCTTAAGTTGACATCACCAACACTGTTATGTATCAGGGAAGCAGATTCCTTGTCATTCCCTGGCTTGCCAGTGGCCACCCAGCTCCAGTCCTCAGCCTGAATTTGTCTGTGGCTATGGCAATGCCAGATCAGTTCCTCCAGCTGTAGCGAGCCATGCACATGGAAGGGACTGCTGCTGCTGCCCACTCTCTTCTGGAGAGAGGTGGTGACAATTGGGACCCCACCCCATGAGCTGAGACTTCTCTTGGGCCTCAGACACGCTGCCTGGAGTGTGAGAACCAGTGTGCATGCATGTGTGTGAGAGAGAGCAGGTAAGCACAAGGGTGTGTGTTTATTCACCTTAGATGCTCTACAGCTGCTGCCTCCAGTCACTTCCGGCAAAGGAAAGCCAGCGTGCTGAGCACCCTCTCTGAGCTTGGCGCCTGTGCAGGCAGTAGCAGAGCGCACATCATCTGGCACCGAAAGATGACTTGCAGGACTTCTGGGAGGACTCAGAGTCATGACCCGAAGCAGAGTTGCTAAGATACCAGGCTCTCCCCATCCCCCACCATGATGTAGGTGTGGCCCCAGGTTCTGCTCCCACTCCTGTCTGAGGCTCTGTATTCTGCTTGTCCCTTCAGCATGAGGGAGGTGACCCCCCAGTTAGTAGGTTGTAAGATCACATGAACTCTAACCGGGGCGGGGGGGGGGGTCCGCCTTCGTTTGCCAGTCCTTTGACATTCTCTCTGCCACAGCCTCTCTCTTTCCCTGGAGCGGCAGAGTGGAAGCAAGAGACATCTTCAAGAATCTTCTGGAACAGAGGGGCTGGTGGATGGTGGGTGGAAATGAGGTACAACTGGCTAAGTTCAGTGCTCTGGGATGAAACACCAGGAGAGGTGAGAAAATTCCCTTCCCTGTGCCTCAGTTTCTTTACCTGAAAACATGGAATAGTAATACTCCCACCTCATAGGCATTTCAAGGGTTACATGATAAACCTGCTTCACTTTTATCAGTCAGTGAGGGGCAGCTGCTGTTAATAGATATAGTCTGGCTGAGGCTCTGCTCTTAACCCAACATGGGACATTGGGCGAGGAAGTCTCCCCTCTTTAGATCTCAAGCTAGAGTTGGGCTATAGAAGCTACCATCTCTCTGGGTCATCATAGTAGAGTGGATGGCAACTTGTGGTGAGCCCAGCTACAGACAGGGGCCATTAGGAACAAGCAGGAGCAAGCAGGGGGTTGCTTCATGTCATGGTCTGGGAAGCAAGAGTTCTGGGACACCTGTTCTTTCTCCCATCCCCTAGCTCTGCCACCTCTGCTCCCTGACCCTGGGACCTCATAGCACTGGTGATTGATTTAGCTCTTATCATCAAATAGACGTGTCCATTCAAAACTCCTCACGGCAATGTGTCTTTTGACAGAACGAACCAGGAGGCAGATCGGTGTGAACTGGTATCTTACCACGGTGGCTTCTCTGATTACAGTGACTTTGGATTTGTGTGAATAGGTCATTCGCTAGGAAAGTGTCATCTGGCACGAAGGCAGATATCTAAAGCACATGGCCATAGCTCACTGTGACATTAGCAGGTGACATAGCATCAGAATCAACATTTGTTCTTTATTATTTTTATTTTATGTTTTGGGACAGGGCCTGATGTTGTTCAGGCTAACTGGCCTCCAGCTTGCTATGTTGCGGAGGATGGCTTTGAACTTCTCACCCTCGGGTCCACCTCTAAGCACTGGGATTGCAGTCATATACCGTCATGCTGGTCTTGGGCAATGAGTTCGAATTCCTGCTTCCTGGACAAGACTGACTGGCCTGTCTGAGGGTGACCACTACAGAGCACAGCACCCCAAATCAATCTGGTTGCTGTGGGTTACATTCTGCTTATTTTGTTGTTGTTGTTGTTGTTGTTGTTGTTGTTGTTGTTGTTTTAGTTTTTCTAGACAGGGTTTCTCTGTGTAGCCCTGGCTGTCCTGGAACTCACTCTGTAGACCAGGCTGGCCTCGAGCTCAGAAATCCACCTGCCTCTGCTTCCCAAGTGCTGGGATTAAAGGTGTGCGCCACCACCGCCCAGTGTGGATTACATTCTGATGAAGGGATTCTATTTTGTGTTTCCTCTTTTCTCAGATGGGAGTCAACTTTTTTATCAAGGAGTCTGGCTTTCATCTTATTTCCAGACCATACACTGACCTGGCAATTCTTGTCATCATTTGCTGCCAAATGCTACTAGTCAGGAGCTGTTCTTGTGCAGCAGGAATAGCATATGAGGCCCCAGCCTGGAGTGCCAGCACCCCTGACAGGGACAGAAATAGCCTAGCTCACATCATTCTAGACTAATTATCCCCCAGAGATGATTTTATTTTGGGGGTTTGTTACACAATGGAAAGCTGACCACCACTGCTTTGCAACTTGAACACTTTCTTAGTAGTAATCAATTACCAACAGGAGACATGCTGGGTATTTTAGCAAGTGTTCCGTGGCTCTTTAACAGGTCAAGTCCACGATGCCTCCGTTATTAGGAAGAGCTGGGGCGACTAAGATATTGGGTTTGCTCATGGGGGAAGGGAAGACAGGGATAAGTTCTCACATCAAAAAAGCATGAAAGATGGTGGAAGGAGCCCAAATTAGAGGCAGCCACATCAGCTGAACAGCTAGTGGCATGCAGAAGTTGGTTATAAAGACTGGAAATTTCAGCCCAGGAACAAGTTGCATAAGTGGACGCCATGAAGCTAGATTGGCACCCATCGGCTACTGCCATGTAGCATTTACACCATTTGGGTCCCTTCGGAGACACTTGAGACTTGTGGAGACCCAGAAAGGCCTTTGCTTGGCATCAGGATTTCCTGAGACCGTTCCTCTGGCTCAACATGAAGGTGAAGAGCTGGCCTCAGAGCACAGGTGGCCCAGAAACTGAGTTCTGTGTCTCCTCTGTTGTAAGCCTTGCATGTGCTGTTTAGATCTGACCTGTCATAAATCCGACAGCGGCAAACAGGATGGTACTAGCTTGCACTCCACATTTATTGGTGTGGCTGCAGAAGATGATGGTGACACGTGGAAGGGACTAGCAAGCAGGCCAAACAACCTGAGAGCCAGTGGGTACACCTGGTGACCTCGGGAGGCAGTGGGTAGGGCTGGGGCCACTGTGGGGCATCACCAGTCTCCTCTGTTCAAATGATATCTGCATGACTTGAGCTTGCTCTAGTTCCAAGAGCATCCCTCATTGCAGGGGGATCAGTACAAGCCTGTGCAACTTTATAGATTCTACCTAAGTCTAATCAGCTATCTTCCCACTTACAGAGGTCCTTGTGGGGCAGCACAAAGTTTTACTAACATCTTTGTCCTCAGGGTGACCAGTACATCACCCCAGGTGTTTACTAAGTCATGTTTATTAACTGGATGTCCGGGGTTTTTTTTTTCCCCCCCTTGATCCTTAGCTGAGAAAATGCCTTCATTAAAATGGCCCGAGGGTTCATCTGTAGGGCGCTTTCTTGATTGATTACTGGTGTGTGTGTGTGTGTGTGTGTGTGTGTGTGTGTGTGGTGGGGTTTGTCCCCTTGGACAGGGAATCCTGGGCAGTATAAGAAAGCAGGCTGAGGAAGCCATGAGGAGCAAGTCTGTAAGCACAAGTCTAAGCTCTCCCCTTTAGTTTCTGCCTCCAGGTTCCTGCCCTGACTTCGCTGAGTCATGGAGTGCAATCTGAGAGTTGGAAGCTGAATAAGCCCTTCCTCCCTAAATTGCTTCTGGTCATGGTGTTCATCACAGCAACAGAAACCCCGAGACACTGGATGAATGGGTGGAGGAGTGGGTCTATGTCTACACCCCCAGCATCTTTAGCCTGAGCCAGAATAGGCAGCCATTTACTGTAGCGATGACTTGAGGTTGGAAGGAGCTTCAAGAGAGTTTCTTTGTGTGACCCTCATCCACAGCTCGCTTGACTCTTCAAATCCTTGTATATTGATCCCCCCCACACACACTACACGTGACAAAGGTCTTCATTTAATTTGTGCTTTAAAAAGTAATTATCAAAAATATCTGGTTCTGGAGTCTACACACTCTGGATTTTGTAGGAGGTCTAATGCTTTCTTGCTTCAGGTTTTCTCGCCTCCCCTCCCCTCGCCTCCCCTCCCCTCCCCTCCCCTCCCCTTCCCTCCCTTCCCTCCCCTCCTACTAAGGAGATTAGGCACCATCAGAGGTAGCACCAAAGCCAAGTCTGAGATAAACATCCTGTTACAAATGTCAACTCCAGAGGTCTTGGGAGTGTCAGTACCTCATTTTCGCTCCCCAAAGCACACCTTACTCAGGACTGAATCAAAATATTCTCTCCAGGAAACTTCATTAGAGCCAGACGTCCTTGAAATGTTGAGAGAATGAGCTGGAAGGGTCTTAAAGACTTCCTGAGTGTTTCCTCCCACGCTGGTGTCTGGCTTTCTCAAGTCATCTCCAGTGATTCCAGTGAGAAATGCTCCCCTAAGGCTCATAATTGAATTACTTGTCCCCAGTTTGTGGTGCTGTTTAGGAAGGATATGGAACCTGCAGGAGGTGGACCTTGCTGGAGGAAGTGTGTCACTGAGCGTGGGCTTTGCGGTGTATAGATTGACTATGCCTCCTGTTCTTTCTCTGTTTCCTGTGTGAGGATGAAAATTGTGAGCAGACAGCTTCTTGCTCTTACTGCCATGCTTTCTTTGCCACGATAGACTCTATCTCTCTGAAAGTCTAAGTCAAAATAAGCCCATTCTTCCAAAGTTGATTGTAAGGAGGGTATTTTATCACAGTAATTAACACACCACCTGAGATCTCTAAGATCCTGTCTCTGGGAGTTTTACCTTCCTTGGCTTTTGCTTCCTGTTGACATGAATGTTTATTAATTAAAAAAATACTTGTTTTCTAGCTGGAAACCCAGCCAACAGGCTGGCTATACATTTTAATAGTTTGTTTTCTTTCCATCCCAGTGTGTGTGCTGAGTGCAATAGAGACAGAGCCCCTGGTCTCATCTTGGGAAATAGGAGCTTTACAGGACTGAAAGACTCTCCGGTGTGGTCTCCTCAGGCTCCTCCCATTTTTTCCAAGTGTTATAAAATCTCCAGTGACATCACAGCTGGCAGGGTTAGTTGTGGTGTGGTCTCTGAGCCTTGAGTGAAAGGGGTGATGTTGGATGGCATCCCTTAGCCTGGGTTACTCTTCTCTGCCCAGCACACAGGGACAAGAGCTGGGCATCCCTAAGCCTGACTCTAAGTCTTACCTCTAGAGCCCAGATAATTATTAGAAAATGACACTCCTTCTATGTACAGCGTCATCTGTGAGCATGGTGTAGACTGAAGCAGAGTCATGTGCAGCATGTTGAGGAGTTGAGGAGTAGACCTGACTAAGAATTGGTTGTGCAGCAGTTTCTTCTCAGGTAAACCTTCCATCTTGGAGGAAAGCTCCTTGAGACACAGGATGACCTAGAGATAGATACATGAAACTTTTCATCCTATTGAAAGACCCATTAAGCTCAGGAAATAAACAACTCAAAAGGCTTCAGGAAGTCCCTGAAACTGATCATATTGACTAGGCCCCTCACTCCCCAGGCTTAAATGAACAGTAAAGACAAGCTGTCTGAAAGAAGGAGAAGCCAGATGAACTGCTTGGAAGAGGCTCAGACTAGCTGAGCCACCTGGAAAGCCCACTTTGCATGCTGTTGAGCTCTCTGTAGGTGGTGCCCTGTGGTTCAGGCTTCCAGCCTTCACAAGCTGTCACTCGTACTGGAGTGAGCTTTGATGATGCATTGTTGAGTCCTTTCTGCTCCTGTAAGTAACCCCTCACCCATGGTTCTAAAAGTAACCCCAGTAATACATTGCATCATTGAGTTGGATAGTGGTACCACCCTTTCTTTGGTCTGTACTTCATTCCTTCCTGGGCTGAGTAGACTTATGTTTGTATCTCCCCCAGAAATAGGGTTGTAGAATCTTTCCTTTGTGCCTCACTAGTTTTGACAACTGGGAAAAGGCATTTATTCTTTGTTGGTTACCATTTGCCAATTCTAAGACAGACCAAACAACAGAGCCTACCTATCTCAACTATCAAGGGATGCCATGGCGAGTAAGGATGTGGTCTCTGAGGCTAGATTGCTTGGCTTGTGTATTAGTCAAGGTTCTCTAGAGTCACAGAACTTATGGATAGTCTCTAGATAGTAAAGGAATTTATTGATGACTTACAGTCGGCAGCCTAATTCCCAACAATTGTTCAGTCACAGCTGTGAATGGAAGTCCAAGGATCTAGCAGTTACTCAGTCTCACGCAGCAAGCAGGCGAAGGAGCAAGAGCAAGAGCTAGACTCCCTTCTTCCAATGTCCTTATATTGTCTCCAGCAGAAGGTGTAGCCCAGATTAAAGGTGTGTTCCGCCACACCTTTAATCCCAGATGAAAGGCGTAGCCCAGATTAAAGGTGTGTTCCTTAAACTCGGAGATTCAATCTTCTGGAATCCATAGCCACTATGGCTCAAGATCTCCAAACCAAGATCCAGATAAGGATCTCCAAGCCTCCAGATAAGGGTCACTGGTGAGCCCTCCAATTCCAGATTGTAGTTCATTCCAAATATAGTCAAGTTGACAACCAGGAATAGCCACTACAGCTTGGAATCTCTGCTCTGTCATTTCCTAGCTGTGTGGCTCTGGGCAATTCATTCCACCTCTCTGTGTTTCAGTTTCAGACTCTTTAAAAAATCACAACTACCGATGTGTTGGGCTGCTGAGAAGATCAAGTTAGTGTAGACAAGGCACAGTTAGCCTCTCGAAAAATGCTAGGTGACTTTTAGAAAATTGTCACTGGAGAAAAAAAGATACCTCAGTCATTTGAACAATGTGTGGGTCATGCTGAACATTTGCAGCCATTCGCTAAGGAGCCGGAAACTAAGAGCAATGCTCACAAGCAATGCTCCTCTTTCTCCTTCACATAGCCTGCATCCAAACACACCAGGCCAGGTGAGGCTGATGGGAAAGCCCTAAAATATAGGCCTCCTGGAGTCTGGGGCCTGGACTCACTTGTGGGCTGAGGCCACCCATGTCTACCACAGCCCACTTGCTAAAATAAAGCTCTGAAGGCAAGCAAAGCCATTGTTCTAAGCAGTCTTATTTTGGGTCAATATACTGTAAGGAAGCGGAGGGAACAGGGTGGAGTGAAAGAGTATTTATAAATACTTTAATGATGATGAATAAATGATTCATCAGAGTTGGATCGCTAAGCAGATCATTCCAAGATGCACAAAGGCCTATAGGGGTGACCCTGGACTAGTTAAGGGCTGCTATTGCAAGCATAAGGAGTCACTTCAGAGCAGTAGCCCCCGGGTTAGCCGTGCTCTGTTCATCCTGGCACAATGGAAGGAAAAGGAAATTTGCATGCCACCTCCCAGGACTGCCATCTTAATGTGAAATGTACCGAAATTATCCAGTGGCTTATTGATTCAACTGGGCTTCATAGTTCTCTCAATGTCTTTGTATGTCAAAGTTAACTGAGATAGCATGACCTTTGACTAAGGTAGCCCTTTGCCTCAGGATTTCAGAAAAACTTGCAGGGGCAGGGGAAAGGGCATGGGCAAGGCAAGGGTAAAGATAGGGGTTTGCGTAAAAGGCAGGATGTCCTGGGTCCTGGGGGTTCCCTTGAGTATAGAACTCATATGCCATGTGGTTGGCCTGAGTGTTCTTGGAAGGTATCCAACTATGCATGGTCAGAGGTGGCAGGAGCTACCTGGATATTCTGGCCCAAGTCCCAAATAAACAACCTGAAGGCCACCAAGAGCAAAGGACTCACCAAGTCCACGTGGCCAAAGTATAGCTGTCAGGAAACATCTACGCCCTGTCCAAGTGCCAAAGTCCTCTCCACAAGGAACCCAGGGAGGGATTTAACATTTAAGGTGGGAATAAAATCTATGTGCTAGTGAAGTCTTTATGTGCTTTGAGGACACACGATATACTATACACTCGGATGGAACAGGATTTGAACTTAGACAGAACAGAAAGCCCAAGTGGATGTGGTTAGCTAGAGTCATGGCCATGTAGTCTGAGAGTAGGTGATTGTTGTGAATCAGAGCCAAGCTTTCCACTATGTCCAGTCATGACAGGAAGAAGGACACATGTAGAGAAAACTCTGAGTTGAAGGACTCTGTCAGAGTTGGGAAGAGTATAACGGAAGCAAACACCAGCTCCTAGCATCTAACACAAGGCTTTGGACATAGAGCACCCAGCAGGGTAGTCACTGTAAGTGAAGGGAAGCAAGGTGCCTGGTGAGGGGTATTGAGAGGGGACAGTCAGGTGCAGCATTTCACTAGGAGACGCATAGGGCAGATGTGTAGTATCAGGCACTAGGAGATGCATAGGGCAGATGTGTAGTATCAGGTACCAAAGAAACCAGGGACAAGAGTCACTCAGTGCACTTCTGAGTGGCTCCTCCCAGAACTTCTTACCCTGTCTCTAGCCTAAACCTCTCCTAGCCCAGGGGCAGGGTTTCTCTTCCCTTCCTTAGCTTCAATTTCCTATATAACTCAGTCATTTTGGCTATGCCCCCCTTGTTCCCCATGCACTCTCTTGGCCTCTTGGCGGGCTTGCTCTTGGCTCCTGGTTCCCTCGCTTGCCCCTCTCTTTTCTTCCTCTCTCCCTTCTCCTCTCCCCCGACCTCCTTCCCCGGCCTCCATGATCCCGTCTCTTCTGCTGGCCATGTTCAGTCTAGAGCACTTCAGATGCCTCTGGTTTAATTCTTTCTCAAACCTACAATGAAACCTTTCTCCTTAACCACGCCCAGAAGTGGGTGTGTCCTTATTGTCATTCACACAGCGCTGGTACTTCCTGGGACAGAAAGCAGGTGATGCTGGCTTCCAGCATCCTCGGTTTGCACCTGTGTCCAGGGCCACTTCCGGTCAGCACAGGGGCTCCCACCCTCCTTTCAGCAGCTGCTCTGAACACCTTCCTCTACTAGTGGGCTTTTGGCTCCACATGGTGGTTTTACAGAAAGCCGTGGAGCTTGGGTGTGAAGTTCAGTCCACTCCCTCATTTTAGGTGCAGAGAGAAGATACACACACACCCTTCCCCACATTCGTACAGAAAGTCCCTAGTAAATAGGGAAGAGGTTCCAACACTACCTGGTGTGTGTATTTGTGAGAAGTATTTGTTTTTCTATCAAAGGTAGCTAGCCTGCCAAGGGCCAATAGTTAGTAAATCTCCTCACTTTGTAAAAATTTCATGGCATGGAACTCAAATCTTTTAATCTCCCCTACCTGGTAAAACTTTTGTTTATGCAAAGATCCTAGAACTTCACAGCCTGGCGCTCACAGGTCCTGCTCCATGCCCCCCCCCCCCTCTTTTGCATGGTTCTTTTAAAACTAGCTAGTGAAAAAGTATTGTGAGGTCATACCCTAGCCAATGGGGGAAAGGCATAGTCACCTCGTGTATTAGAATAAGACCAACTGTCTTCCTGTTCCTGGGGGCCTGTTAGCCCACATTGGCTTCTGGCACACCTTCCTTCCTTTTTCCAAAAAAAAAAAAAAAAAAAGAAAAAGAAAAAGAAAATTGTCTTGTCAAGTGCCCTTGCTTTGTCCTCTCTGTTTGTGTGCTTCTTTGTGAGACAGCATGATTATCCTGTTTCTAACATGCACGCGTACAGATGTCTGAACCACGTGTGTGCCTGTGCGTGTGTGCGCGTATGTGTGAGAAAGAGACAGAGGAAGTATGTAATTGTGATTAGCATTTAGAATTAATGCAGCATTAATGTTAGAGGAATTAGAGGCCAGTGAGGATGGCTCCTCGTTGCCTTTGAACCCCACCTCTTTCCCTGGTAACACCAGTAAGTGTTATCCTCCTTAGGATTGAAAGCACCATGTGAACAACTGTATAACTTAGGAATACAAGGGCAAGCTACGTCCTCCAGGTTAAGACAAGTGGAATCTGAGTGCCGCCTCAGGCCTTGGGTAGAGACCTGACACTTTGAACTGCTCCAAAGTTTAGAACAGTATATAGTATCACTTTTCTCTCTTAACAATTAATCCAGATGTGCCCGTCAATCACCTGGCCAGTAAAGCAAACCTGATTCACCCAAAGTCATGCTAAGGAGATGGGAGGAATAATTACCCCTTAATGAGGTGACATGCTACAAAACTTCCAACAGTCCCTCCCCAAATGCAGTGTTCAAGGAGCTCTCCGTCACAGCAGAGCCAAGAAAATAGCAGAATCAAGAGCCTGCTTGATTCTCTGCTATTTTTTTTCAATCTCTAATAAAAGGGCCCATGAGCTTCCTTCTGAATCTATTTTTGAATTCTCACATTAGTGAGGTTAAGAGCCTAAAAGGGAACCCCAATTTTCTTAGTAACTTCAATGCAGCCTTTCTAGTCAAGGAATATGCCCTTGGGAAGCATGCGGAGGAAACTGGTGGCTGAGAATGCTTGAAACAGGGACATGTAGGTGTAAGCCCATGCCTTCTGTCTTGTCAGAACTTGCCTCCTGACAAGGGAAAGGAGAGAGATAAGCCAAGCGTGGTGAGGTACGCCTATAGTTCCTGTGTTCAAGAGGCAGAGGGACAGCATTGTGAATTAATAGTGAGCTCCAAGCTCCAGAACACAAATTGAACCAAACCAACAAAGAAAGAAGGGGACCAAGAGGTCAATAGCGAGAAGGAGATGGAAAGCTCTGAAGCCAGGGCATCTGGTTGAGGGAGACTCGGGACAGATGGACAGGGGACTTGCTCTTCTGTGGTCGTCATTTAGTCCTGGAGGCTGGAGCAAGATCTTGGGGCAGCTCCAGCTGCAGGATGCTGTAGATGTGCTTAGATCCACTGCAGAGACCAGCGAGGCCTTGCTCTTGGTGCTGCTGGGAGGAAGATTGCTTTGGTTAGGGGTGGGCACAGCTACTGTCCTGAGGGTTGTCTCAGTTGGGCGTACTATTGCTGTGATGAAACACCAGAACCAAAATAAATAAATAAATAAATAAATAAATAAATAAATAACCAACTTGAGGAAAGGGTTTATTCAGCTAACACCACTTTCACACACAGCCCATCACTGAAGGAGGTCAGGACAGGAACTCAAATGAGGTAGAAACCTGAAGTCAGGAGCTGATGTAGAGGCCATGGAGGGGTGCTGCTTACTGGCTTGCTCCTTAGTGCTTGCTCAGCCTGGTTTCTTATAGAACCAGGACTGCCACCCCAGGGACAGCACCACCCACAACAGGTTGGGCCTTCTCCCATCAATCACTAATTAAGAAAATGCCCTGCAGGCTTGCCTTCAACCCAGTCTTAGGGAGGCATTTTCTCAACGGAGCCTCCCTTTTCACACAACTCTAGCTTCTGTGAGGTTGACCTAAACCTATCCGGCACAAGGGTTGTTCTTTCTGGTTCTATGAATCACCAAGATGGCCATGTTCATGCTGAGATGTCAGTCAGTTTTGACTTCTTGCCATGGAGTCTAATCCAGTTCTACCCCTAGCTGGGACACTTGCCAAGTTCAGTGTCCGACGCCTCTCACTTCATCCTTCCTCTTCAGGCCTCAGCCCTGCTCCTCAGACGACAGAGTTCCACACTAACGGGTCCACCTGTTACCATTGTACCTACCCCTACACTGAAAAGGAGATCTGCCCATTCAGATAATCCTGCAATCTGGCTAGGCCACCGTGAGGCGGTGGCGGTTCCATGACCAGATGCTACGAATGAGAGGTGAAACCCAACAGCTGAGGAATACTTTGAGCGCTGCCATTTTTGTAATCTGAGTTGTCGACAATATTTTAACTAGGAGACTGCCCATGAGAATCCTAACTGGGAGCCCTCTTTGAAACAGGACATTTAACAGCATTCTCTCAGGCTTCCGGTCAGGTGGGGCTGGATAAGTTGTTGCCTTCTGCAAATGGGCATACCAATTCTGTTGATACTGCCATCACCTGCTGAGGGTTCCTGCTTCCTGCTGCTTCTTTGTTTCCTGGTTTAAGATTTAGGTCACCTCGCCTTGGCTACACTGTCACCTGCCTGTACCAGGGTCACAGCCCCCAATGTCCACTGTGTTAGCTTACTTGCCCATTTGTCTGATGCCCCAGTTCTTGGCACTGGGCTGTGGCTCTCCTGTCCAAGGTTGCACACAGCCAATGCACTGAGCAGGTATTGCATGTTGAACTATGGCTAATTTCTTCGTGTCTTCGAATGAGAACGACATCAGCTTTTTATCCCTCAGGTTGGTCAGAGGTGAGTGAGTGCTTGTTAAAAAGTTTCTTGAATTTAATTGCATCGAGGAGGACCAAGGATTTAAATAGATGAATATCGTTTCACATAGAAAGGGAATACCTCCCACTACATTTTTACCCCATTTTGACCATTACTCTAAGAGAGACCGGTATTTTTTACGTTGGGACCTGGTACACTCCCCGCTGATTAGTGTTTTCTCTTAAGAAGAGAGTGTGGACTGAGCTGATCCATCCTGTCCTATCCTGTGTCCTACCCTGCTGGGTTCTAGCCCTCTCTATCCTGTCTCAGCTACTCAACCCTCCCGGTCTACCTTCTGTTCCTGCACCCCTCAGCACTCACATCACACATGGTGACAACCTAGTCCAGCAGTTCTCAACCTGTGGGTCCTGACCCCTTTGGGCATCCAATGACTCTTCCACAGGGCTGCGTATCAGATAACCCTGAATGAGAGATATTCACATTACAGTTCATAACAGTAGCAAAATTACAGCCATGAAGAAGCAACAAAGGTAATTTTATGGTTGGGGGTCACCCCGGCATGGGGAAATGCACTAAAAGGCTGTAGCATTAGGAAGGTTGAGAACCACTTCCCTAGTCCAGTGCTTTACCGAATAGATCACTCCCTGTAGTTTGAAACGCTGCTCCAGAGTGGGCCTGTTTCTCCAAACTTTACAAACTCAGGGCATCTTTTTTCAGACCCTTTTGAGGCCACAAAGTTAATGTGGTACTGCATCTCAATGAACCTCTCCTGAAACATCTGCTTAGCCCTTGCCTCTCCCCTTTGCTAATTCATGGCCAGTTGCCTTTTGCTCCATTTTTTGGGGGTGTGTGGTAATTTCACCATCGTCACCAGCACTGTCATCATCATTGTCGTCATCAGCAGCAGCAGCATCTTACCATATGTTCTCTGTAACCTGTTCTGTTCTCTTTTGCTTCCTCAGTATTTTCCTAAGTTGATACCAAGTCAGCCCCCTGTGGGCGGGTTGTGTCCTGTGTACTTTTTGGTGTCCCTCTTTTAATAAGCATGCCAACAGAAAAGAAGAGGGAAAAGCAAACTTACACTGAATTAGAAGTGTCTCACTTCCTCATGAGTCTATCCACTCTGCTAAAATGTTATCTCTTTAAATTCTAGCCACCAGACAAGTCAGTGTGGAGGTTCCTAAAATAATAAAAGTATAATGTCCTCTTGGTCCAACTCTACCGCTCCTGACTGAGTACAACGTAAAGGAATCAAATCCATATACCATAGAAATAACTGCTCATCCATATATATGGTAAAGGGACTGAGTTGTGGAACCACCCTAGGTGGCGATCAGAGTATGAAGCAATAAAGAAAATATGGAACTAGAGAGCCAGCTCAGTTGTTAAAAACCCCAGTAGCTCTTCCAGAGGACCTGGGGGTTGCGGGGCTGTGTTCAATTCCCAGCACCGCAGAGTGGCTCAATCATCATCCACAATGCTCTCTCTGGACTCTGCAGGTACCAGGCACACATGCAGCACACACACAGTTGCCAGGGATGGTGGCGCAGCCTGTAATTCCATCACTTGGAGGCAGAGGCAGGCATGTAACTGTAACTTTGGGGCCAGCCTGGTCTACATAGTGAGACCCTGTCTCAACAAAACCTAACCAACCAACCAGACAAACAAACAAAAATCTAAACCAAAACCAATAAACAAAAAAGAAAATGTATCATATGGTGTCATGTTCAGTTACAAAGAAGTCTGAGATTATGTTGTTTTGTAGGAGAATGGGTGAAAGCGGAGATCGCCATGCTAAGTTAAAGAACCAAGTCTTACAAAGACACATCCAGCATCCGAAGAAGCCAAGGCCGGCACTCAAAGCAGGAACCTGGAGACAGAAACTGAAGGCGAAGCCGTGGAGGAACAACTTGCTGGCCTGTTGTTAAATGGCTTACTTGGCCTGCTTTTTCCTACACTTGTGAGGTCTATTGGAGAGAAAGCTCTTGTCAACTTGACACAAAATAGAGTCATCTAGGAGGAGGGAACCTCAAAGGGGGAATTAACTCCATCCCATTGACCTGTAGGCAAGCTGGCAGAAGGTATTCTCATGATTAATGATTGATGCAGGACAGCTTCACCCTCTGTGGGTGGAGCAACCCCGGTTGGGTGATCCTGGGTTGTATTAAAAAGGATGCTGAGTAAGCCACTTGGGAGTGGACCAGTAAGTGGTGTTCCTCCACGTCTTCTACTTCAGTTTCTGTTTCCAGGTTCCTGCTTTGTGTGCCTGCCTTGGCTTCTCCAGATGCAGGACTGTGTGTGACCCATAAACCAAATACATCCCTTTGAGTCAGTGTTTTATCACAGCAGCAGACAAGCAAACTAGAACATGCATGAAAATAAACGGGATGTGGGAGAGGCTGGGAGGAGGAAGAAGCGATCCTGGAAGGGGTGAATACGATCCAAGCACAGTAGATTAGTATGTGGAAATGCCGTAAAGAGACCTCTTTGTACAACGAATGCATGCGTATTAGTTATCTTCGCATAGTAGTGAGTGACACCCGGTAATAACATACGGGAGACATTGCTAACTTGGGCTCGTGGTTTCTGACAGTTCAGCACATGGTTGCTCAGCACTTGAGTGGAGCCGTAGGGTGGCAAAAGCTTGTGGCTGAGAGCATCTGTCCCCATTGCAGAAGACCAGGAAGCGCAGGTTGGTAAGAGAAGAGGCTGGGGCTAATTCACTCTTAAGGACATGTCCCCTGAAATCTACTCCCTGCAGCTAACCAACTGTCTCCAAAATTTCTCAGGACCTCCCAAAACAGTGCCATGAGATGAGGACCAAATATCTAAAATACAGGCCCGTGGGGGTGGGGGGGTGGGGAAGGTCGTCTGACTTTCCCAAGAGAATAAGAACAAAGATCTCTTCACCACAGAAAGGACAAATAAAGATCCGGCTCCACTCACGTCTAGTTTGGGGAACGGATGCGTTTGTTGGGGTTGCGTAGAGGAGCATAGGTAGAAGGCTCACTTACAGAAGCTGTGTCACAGAAAGCCCACTCCAGCATCAGTGATGGTTCTTCATCTCTGGAACTACATGGTCACCTTGCAGGCAGCTCCACTGAAGGGTCTCCTCTTTCCAGCAGTGGTTCACTGCTTATGTAGCCTTCGGGATGGGCTTATCGCGTCTTAAGACTTTCTGGGCTTCTGATTCTTGCGGCTTTCTTGAGCTCAGTTTTAGCCTCTCGTGTCTTATGACCTCCTTCCTCTCTTTGGGAAGGAGTGTGTAGTTCAGTAAAATAAGATCAAAGCAAGACAGAGAACTTCCCTTCCAATACTTTAACCATGGTGGTACTGAGTTTTTAAGCTACCAGATGATGTGAGCGGCCCTTCTAGGATCCCATTGAGAGTGAGTTGGAGTCACCAGTGGGAGGTCAGGCCTCACCTCAGGGACAGCTCTGATTTCTGTTGAGACACTCACAGCCACAGTGCATGCCTGGGGCAGAGAGTCTTTACCATTTCCTCATTTCCACTCACGCCCAGACCTCTGGCTGACAGGACGGTGTGTTATTGGTCCTCTTGGCCATGTGGAAAGCGGGATCCCTGGAATGGGTGGCATGCACTGAGCTCTCAGACTTGGCTTTACATTAGCGTGCTGACTGCCCTTGAGGGGACTTCTTTTATGCTGCACACACACACACACACACACACACACACACACAGCCACAGTTATGGGTCTAATACCAAATGCCATGTCACAAAGTAAGTCTAACCTGTGGTCCCAAGGTCTGGGCTCCAGTCCACACTCACCAGACATTTTGTAGGGAAACCATCTCTGGGCCAAGCATGATGGTTTTGGAGGAAAAGAGAGCAGGGAAGCCAGGCTTCAGACGTGCTCTCATGGATGTACAACCTCACTGGTGCGTCAGCCTCATAGCAGAACGCAGGAGGCAAGCATTCACTCCTTGTGCAAGTTCAACTCCAGCATGAGTTGGAAACACGACCTATGGTGTGAAAGCCCAGAGTCTTGACCTTGGCCCAGCCCTAAGAGCATATGTGCTATGCATTCTTATTCCATGCTATCATCCTACATGCCACGGGCACATGTGCAGGTGACCGGCAGGAACTGACTGTAGCGTCCTCACCAAGAAGTCTGGTCTCAGTGTGGACTGCCTTTCCCAGCTTCTGCCTTTTTGACACATGGTATTTTGGACACGTGTGGCATCCCACTTAGCTTCCCAGGCTTTGTCACTGGTCCCCTGTTTCTGCTCGAGCATCTCCATTCATAGCAGGGAACATGAATGCTGTCTAGAAAGAGGAGCCAGTCCTTCATTTTCCCAGTCAAGATGTGCTGTGAGCTTCTGCCCGAGGGAGTACGTGACGGCAGAAGTTTTTGTTAAGTGAAGCATCTTTCACGTGAGGAGGAAGATAGCAGCAAGATAAAATGACACGCTGCTGCCGCCACCACTGCTGCTATATTTTATAGACTGCCATCTGTCTCCAGAAAGGTCAGGAAAAAATGGCAACTTGGTTGCAGGCAATTGTGTGGTGGCGGTAGTTGACGGGACAAATGATTCTCACCGGCACATGACAAGGAGCCTTGGTGACATCATATAAATGCCCTAATTGGGAAGTGGTCAATCGAGCGGGGCCTGCCTTCTGAATTTGATGTGTCAATAAACAAGCTCAAGGTGAGATGCTGGATCAATACTGCAGGACAAGAACCATCCGGCAAATTTACTGCAAAGTAATTGGGTGCAAAATGACTTGAGTCAACCTTCACACTGCCAAATAGCGAACTAACGGTTGGCGCGGTGTTCACTGTCAGTTCATGTCGGTGACTGCTCATGAGCTCTAGGTGCCTGGGGAAGGGAGTGCCAAAGGAACCACAGATAGCCCCCCCCCCCCATGACTCTGTCCCCAGCAGAAGCTATTTCTTGCAGCTGGGAGTATAATCTATATGTTTCTCCTAGCAATACTCTGAACTATAATACAACAATAGCAGCTATAATCACAATATATTCTTTCTTCACCCTGATTCTGTTGCACAAAACACAAGACTCTGGGCAAATGTTCATTTCTCTGTTATCTAATCATACTGTGTGGCATGAGGTAGGTGACAGCTTGTTCTCCTATCCATGGGCACAGGAACAAGGAAATAAGGATTTCTGTTCTCTTAGCTAAAGATGTCCTGGTCTGGAAGGACTGGGAAAAATAAAGCAGGCCTGGCTGCCTTGGCTCAGTTAGGCTGTACTCTTCCCCAGACACCACCTGATTCAGCCAGGCAGGATGGACAAGATGTGCTAGTAATGGCACATACCTACCCACAGCACTGAAAGGCTATATTTAGGTACACTATGAGCTGGTTGTTTTACTACTGGTAATCAGGAATTGGTTGCAGTGGAATTTGCTTGAGACAGGAACAGCAGATATTTAGCGCCAGGCCTTGGTGAGCAGAGCCTTTGTGTGCTATTGGGGACAGGGCCAGGTCCTAGACGACAGGCACCAGTCAGAGCAGGATGAGTCTAGGACTGGGCTGGGATCTCAGAGGTTGGTCTCGCTGCGGGGAATAGCACTTTAGTGTGTGTGATTTGGGGTGAGCAGGGTTAGGGGAACAACTCAAGGCTGAGTGTTATTTATTGAACTTGCAATGTCCCCCACAGACTACGTAAGGTGTTAAGGTCTTGCTTGGCTGCTAGCTTTAGGGGAGTGGTTGGATCTGATCTTCTTAGAAGATCAATCTGTGGATGGATTCGTACTTTTGTATATGAGTTCAAATGTTCATGTGTGTGTGCATGTGTGTGTCTCTGTGTGTGTGTGTGGTGTGTGTGCATGTGCATGCATGTATGAGCTCATGTGGGTGAAGGTCAGAGGTAGATACCTTCCTCCATCACGCTTCCCCTTATTTATTTATTTTTTTTTTTGAGACAGAATCTTTCACTGAAACCACAGCTTGGCAC
Organism: Mus musculus; assembly: GCF_000001635.26. NCBI lineage: Eukaryota > Metazoa > Chordata > Mammalia > Rodentia > Muridae > Mus > Mus musculus. Next base: position 76,713,167 of record NC_000084.6, on the reverse strand, counting down.
CAGGGATCTCTCTGCTGCCTTCTCAGTGCTAGGATTACAGATGTGCAGGGCCACATCTGGCCGCTTTAAAAAACAAAACATTCTGATATGGATCCTCTGTTCAATGTGTAGCTGGCAAGGATTCTCTTCTATCTGGGGGGGCTTCCTCTTCACCTGGTTGATCATTTCTTTAGCTCTACAAGAGCTTTTTGGTTTTATGCAGTCCCACTTGTCAATTGTTGGCTTTAATTCTTGGGACAATGGGGTCCTACTCAAGAAAAATCATGTAGGGTACTACTGCCCATATTTTATTCTAGAGTTTCAGAAGTCACATATAGATCATTGATCCATTTGGAGTTAGTTTTTTGAGCAAGGTGATAGAAGAGGTCTAATTTTGTTCTTTTGCAGGTGGACATCCAGTTTCCCAGAATCCTTGTTGAAGATGCTTTCTTTTCTCTAGTGTATATTTTGGCATCTTGGTAAAAAACTAAGTAGCTGAAGTTATATGTGCTCATATCCATGTCAGGGTAGGCGTGTGTGTGTGTGTGTGTGTGTGTGTGTGTGTGTGTGTGTGTGTGCAGGAAGGAGTAGAAGAGCACAAAGATCAAGCTTAACCTACAAAGAAACACCTGCAGTTAGGCCCTACCTCCTAAGCTTTCCACCATCGGGAGTCTGTAGGGTACATTTCTACTGAAGCCATAGCTGCCTTGAACAGTATCATCACTTCCTGATGAGAGGAACTTGACAAATTGGACATTTGTCCCTCCCTCCAACCTGGAAGAGGCCACCAGAAACAAAAGCTATGGGTCCTTTCCCTATGAATGTACAAAGCTGATTCATGAGAGAGAAATGGAAATGAAACAAGAGTTAAGTAAAATATGAATTGGGTATGGTAGGAGATCAACACTTTGGAGGTAGGAGCCAGAGGGTCAGGAGATCAAGGCTATCGTGAGTTCAAGGTCAGCTTCAGATACACGAGACCCTACCTTATAAAACAAAACAAGACAAAGTAAGTAAGTGAACTGTCAGTGGAGGGGAACATGTGTGCATATTTGGGATTATGACAACGTGATGGGGCCTAGGTCTTGGGTCCCAGGTGGGTGTGGCTATGGAGTAGCTCTCCCCTTGGGTTTCCTGTATGAGCAGTACAGGAGGCAGCTGGTTGAGCTGATCTGTCATGGCAGCCTTCCCCAGGGCCATGACCAGCAAGCACATTTCTTTGGGAGCAACATCATCCCCTGAAGCTCCTGTCTCTCCTTTGTGTTTTCACGCAAGGCCGCATTTCCATCCACCTTCAGGTGTCCTTCCCCTTTTCCATTTCACGCTGCTGTCCCTAAATAATGTTTGCCTTTTCTATTAATAGGTCTGCCTTGATGGTGACTGGGCCCGTTGACCTTCCTTCAGTTCTTGATTCCAGAAGCAATGCTGCCCGATCCTCATAGCATCATCTACTCTGTGGCCATTGGTTACGACTTCTGCATGTTTACAGAGCTCCAGCTATCAGAGCCAGCAAAGCACAGTCCCAGCCCCTGGAGCTTCCAGGAAAGTCAAGACAGACACCCATGTCTCCAGGGCCTGCACGAAGGACAGAGACTTTTGGATGCCTGTGTGACATTGTGCAGACACATTCATGCATACATGTGTGCATGTGAGCATGCGTGTAGGCCTGTGTGTGTGTCTATGTGTGCATGCATTCACATGCCCACTGCTTAGAGAAGGGGAACACAGAACCCAAAGCTACACAGACCTTGGAAGTCTTCAATAAAGGAGTGGGAGCTGTAAGTTTTGATATTTGTTTTTAAGACACAATACCACAGGAGTGAGCTCTCTTGCCTCTAGTTCATAATTTCTTTATTCATCAAGGAAAGACAAGCCCCCCCCCCCCAGGAAGGGAGTATTGGCTGACTAGCTACCTACCTCTGCCTCCAGCCTCATTGCCCATTCTCTGCCAGAGGCAGATGGGCCTCCACTCTCCTTATGGCCCAGCCAGCATCTTCCTTTGCTGCAATCCACCCATTTCCTCCAGCTCATGTCCCACACCAGACTCAGACACATCTCTGCACTTAATGCTTATATGGTCCTTTGAGGTGAAAGGTCCTTATATGGTCCTTTTTCTGTATTGCTTCATAGTGGATGTGTGTGTACATGTGTGTGTGCGTATATGTGTGTGGATGTGTGTGTGTGTGTGTGCATGTGTATGTGTGTGCATGCATATGTATGTATATATATGTGTGTATGTTTGTTTATATATGTGTGTATGTTTATATATGTGTGTGTATGTATATATATGCGTGTGTGTGTATATATGTGTGTATGTGTGTGTAAATAAGTGTGTGTGTATGTGTGTATAGATGTGTGTATGTGTATATAGATGTGTGTATGTGTATATAGATGTGTGTAGGTATATATATGTGTGCATGTATATATGTATGTGTATATATGTGTGTATATGTGTGTGTATGTGTGTATATATATTTATGTGTGTGTATCTGTATGTGTATATGTGTATATATATATGTGTGTGTGTGTATGTGTGCACACACATGTTTGTCCACCCTCTTTGTTGCCCCACATTTTCCCTGTCCTCTTGACTGGGCCATGTGACTTGCTTTAATATCATAATGGACAGTGTCTCACTTGATTTTTTTGATTAATGCTATGATCTAAATTATTCCGTATTATGTAAAAGCCATGGTTTTCCAGACTGTGCCTTGCTCTGAGAGCCTCCATTTTACAAGCACCATTTGACTGCATTTGAAGATGGGGATGACTCTGTACCTTGGTGGGTGTGTGAACAGCACCACTTGTCCAGTACTACCCATGTGGCACTGACTTATTCTTAAAGCATGGAAGGTGCCACCCTACACACACACACACACACACACACACACACACACACATGCACACATGCACACACACACACACACACACCTATCAAAGGTAATCAGGACTGTAGGAACACAAGGAAACCATATCAAGGAAGCTAGGTGTAAGAAATTACTAGATAAACCACACCAAAGAGAATGCCAACACCACTCTGTACCTGATAAAGAGAAGGACACCTAGCATCACAGTGGCAGTGGTACCATACCGACTGCAGTCATCAGACCATCTAGCCTGAAGCCAAGGAACCCACTGTTTCAGGAACTTCAGCTCAGCTGAGTCTCTGCTGCCTGTGCCTGTGTCATCTGTCTGCCTGTTCATTTATAGAAACTCAGTCCCATTCTTCACATCTACAGCTTGCATGGTCCCATGCCTCTTGCACCTTGCAGCTTCTAAGCTCAGTTCAAACTCTACAGTTCCCAGCCAACATCCAGCAGGTTTAATGATCTGACCCCATTCCAAGTACCTCTCTCAGCCCCACCCCCTGCCACCGTCAGACCACTTTAAAACTTCTTGAACTTGAATGTAGGCTCTTTGGCCCTTTTTAGCCATTCTATAATCTTTACACACATACATGTATGTGCCTCCACTGTTTAATACCTGAGTGTTCATGTTAGTGGTTAAGATTGTAATAGAAGAACATGTGTTTGCCTTGGTTGAATACCAAGGAACTCAGTACCATTTGGCAAGTTGTGGTCAATTAAATAGACTTACCTTGTGACTTTGTTGTTATTCAATAAATGGTGACATTGTGGAAAGATGTTAAGTGTGTTTGTCTATGTTTCTGATATACCATACTGTAGGAGGAGGTTCTGATACTGAAGTCTAGTTCCCCAATTGGTTGTTGTTTGGTCAATAAAGGAGGCTGGGAGCCAATTGCTGGGTGGAAGGGACAGATGAGACTTCTGGGCCCCAGGAAGAAAAGGAGACACAGGGAAAAAGAAAGGGCTTTTGTGATCCCAGGGGAAAGTAAGAAGTACACGTGGGCACATTGCCTGCTGACCTCACTGGCCACCTGCATTTCACAAAGCTATTTCCAGTGCTGGACTCTTTCCCAGGAAATGCTGTCTACCTGGGGTTGCTGGGCCCCATGCCCATCTTCGTGGATGTGGGGAAAATGACCATTTCCTCGACAGTTAAGCTGTGGTGTTTGCTGAGGAGCAATGTCCATTCATTCCCCGCTGACGAAACTGGGAGGTGAGAGATGTATTTCCCTCTTGACCCACCCCTGACATGCCCACGCTGCTATGGCTGGGCTGTTTCCTCTTTCTTACCTATGCCCACATATGTAGCCTGCCAGGCCCTGTTCTAAGGCTGCTTCTCACCTTCAGACTACTCACTGTTTCATTCTTAATACATTCACAGCCCTTTCCTCTTCCAACTTTCTGGGCTCTTGAAAGCACGCTTCACTCTAGATTTTAAGGTAAGCACTCTTGATGTCCTCTAGACCATGAGCTCCCGTGAAGCAGGGGCTACAGTGAAATGAAAAACAGTCTCAGGGAGTCTAGTAAAGTGACTCAATGAGTGAGAGTGCCTTCTGGGGCTGCCCAGAGCCAGAAGAACTCACATAAAAAGATGAACATCACTGTGCATGCTTGTGACTCTAGCACTGTGGGAGGCAGAGGCATCAGGGGTGTCCTGACCACTAGCCTAGCTTCAGATGGAGAGAGTCTGTCCCAAGGGAATAGGTGGATAGTGACAGTGTGGAATACTCAACATTCTCCTCTGGCCTCCATGTGGACTCATGGACACATGTACCCTACACCCATGTGCACATACAATACCCTCTAAAGAAAAATGGCCTCAGAAGGCTCAGATCACATGCCTTCCCACGGAGAGCACTGTACATATGCCTGCGGCAGGTGTTCCATCCAACAGATGGTCCTGCTCAGTGTCTGCCTGTGGTCAGAGGATGGGGAAAATGAAGAAGGAATCAGAGGAGAGATAGTTACCACCCTTCATCTTCTTCCACAAATATTCATCTACCCCTGGCTATGTGTTCTGATCTATGAGTGTGTACCACATTCCTAGTGAAAAAGTCATGTTTGTAGCCATTAAAAGTGGGCTCATCTGGACACAATAGAAAGCCCAAGAATAGAATCAAGAGGAACAGTAATTTCTCTTTCATTCAGAAGAAGCCCAGAAGTGGACAGGGACAAGCCTGGATGGTGGCTCTGCTTCCTAAGTCATTACAGAGGCCCTTGATGATCACTGGACGACTGTTCTTAGCTCATGGCTTATATCTTCAAGGTGGCTGCATTACAAGATGGCTGCCACAGCTCATGCTATCAGGCCTACTCTCCCAGGCAACAGGGAGGAACAGAGAAAAAGGGGAAAGACTATAGTTCATTGTCAAGGTTTGTGGATAAGGTTTGTGTAAAGGGACTGGTACATGGATGAGTTTGTCAAGGGACCAGGGCAATGGGTGGGGCCGAAATCTTGAGTGAAGAGTGAACAGATTTCCCTCAAGGAGTTCAAAGGATTTCGCCTCCATTGAGACATTGGCGGTGGCAGCCAGTGGAAACCTGCTCTTCTTGCACAGAGACCTATGTGCACTCTAGTTATGACACTTCATAGATGGTGGAAAGGGTGTGGATGGATGTGACCAATTCCTGCAGAGAGAAAAGTCTGGAAAGATAATCAACAATGCCAACTGGCACAGAGCTTGCTGGGAGCCTGGGGCAGGGCCCTGGGATAGACTGAGGATGGTTTTTCTAGCGGTGGTTGTAATAGACCTATAGGCTGCTGATGGTGGCAGGGCCACCGAGGAGGATTCTGGGAAGGCAAGTTATTGGTGATGAGGGTGGGTCTTGTGGCCGTTCACACTGTAAGTATTCAAAGAAGCCTAAACAGGAGGGAATTCTATCCTTTATAGAGGAAGAAGAGGATTCACAAATCCTCTAAAGTTTGCTAAAGTTGTGGTAAAATTCAGACTAGATTCGGGCCTTTCAAATTTCACCGTGCAAACATGTTTTTCAAAATGGTGGAGAGATTGAATAGGGTGCTGGATAGGGGCAAGATTAGGAAGAGGAGGAGCCTAAGCTACGTGAGACTCTCTCTGGTCATCATCCATCGGGAGGACTGAATACGACCTAGTGACTTAGCAGAGGCAGAAGGACAATCCTTGGCTGGCCATTTTTCTCTCTCTTTCCTCTGCCTTTCTCCGTGACTCTCCCGAGCTACACGCCCCCTTTTTCCTCCCTCATATTGAATCACCAGGGTGTGAAATATAATAAAGCATTGTACCATTCAATCTGTCGGCTATTCCTTAAAGGTGTACTCCAGGTAAATATCCCCTTGGCCTGTGAAAAATGAGCTTACCTGCAACAAATGACTTTGATGAACCTCAGCAGCCGGCCGGCTATCATTCTTTTCCAATTGGCTTCCCCAGCTAAGCACGAGTTCTCCTGCACAAATTTGTCTTGCTGAAGGAAGAGTTTCTCTAATTCACTTTCCTCCCGACACCCCAGCTTCCTGCCTGGGCATCCCTTTATCCAGCCACCACCCTCAGAGACTCCTGTCTTCTAGAATCCAGGAGCTCCTCAGACGGTCATCAAATGCTTCACCGAGTCTATCAAAATCAGAATCCAGATTATCCAGCCCTTCCATGAGCACTTGTTGGGTGTGGCGGACTGGAGGAGGGGCCCCCATGAAATGGTCCACCTTTTTCTCAGTTCTCCATCTCCATCCATTGCCTGCCCCATCCAGTCGGATCCAGCAATAATGCTAAACCTTCCTCAAAGTTTACATGTGAAAGTGCTTCCAAAAACTGCAAATCCCTATAGGAATACAAGGTTTGGTGTGTGTGTGTGTGTGTGTGTGTGTGTGTGTGTGTGTGTGTGTGTGTGAGCGCGTGTGTGTGTGTTCGTGTGCGTGTGTGTGTGTCCGTGTGTGTGCGTGTGTTCGTGTGCGTGTGTGTGTGTCCGTATGCGTGTGTGTGTGTGAACTTTCTAGGAGATGAAAGAGAAGTATTTATTGTCATTAACCTAGCCAGTAAAAACTGTCCATTACGTGTCACACATAACACAGAGCAATGAGGGGGTACTTTAAGGAATGAAAGCTGCAAAACACATACTCCCTGAAACCAGCACATGTATGAATCAATAAAGCACAGAAGGGTGTATCACATGCTGATAATCAAGTAATGCAGTTTGAGAGGAAAGCTGCTCTATCTTGAGCACCTGATGTATGATGATTTTTTTTTTTTGGTTTTTCAAGACAGGGTTTCTCTGTATAGCCCTGGCTGTCCTGGAACTCACTCTATAGACCAGGCTGGCCTCGAACTCAGAAATCTGCCTGACTCTGCCTCCCGAGTGCTGGGATTAAAGGCGTGTGCCACCACGCCTGGATAGATAATTAAAAAAAAAATTGTGGTAATTTTGGGGATAAAAATCTAGAACTTGGCGTGCTAGGTAAGCATTCCATCAGTGAGCAACAGCCATGGCTTATAATTCTATTTAATTTTCAGATCAGTGAGAAAAGCCAACCAAGAGTTTCCCTGCGATGTTTCTTTCTATGGGGTGCACAGTGGCTATAGTGATCAGCGATCACAAGATTTCAAAGAGGTTGCCCCCCTACTTGGATTTTAGGGAAAGAAAGGAGAAATCACATTGGTTCAGTTTGATCAGAGAAGGCCAAACACAATAATGCAGAAGCAGTGAGCATATGAAGTACGTAGGGACAGAGAAGATGGCTGGATGGACAGATGGACAGACTCTGAGATGGAGGAGGACGGCTGGACAGGGTCATTTCTGTCCAGAAAGGAAAAGTGAAGGACATAGCTTTGCTAAAACCAAGAAGTGGATGCTGGCCCTGCCAGGCAGTTGCTTTCTTGACCCCCCCCCCAGCCCACCCCCTTGACATTAATTAGCTCCGTGAGGCTGGTGATTCCCACTC